>NW_004443984.1:13192254-13219666 GCF_000243295.1 Trichechus manatus latirostris
TGTGCCACCTCCTTCAGTCTGGGGACTCCCAAGGGAAGGGGCTGTGCTACTTCCCTCAGACTGGGGACTCCCCAGGAAGGGGCTGTGCCACCTCCCTCAGACTGAGGGCTCCCAAGGGGAGGGCCGACCCTCCCCCCACAGACTGGAGGCTTCCCCAGGGCAAGGCCATGCCTACCCCTCAGATAGGGGCTCCTCCAGGCAGGGTTGTGCCTCCCCACTTACAATGAGGCCCACCTGCCTGGCCTACCATACCCGGTCCTGCTCCTGCCGGCTCTGAGCATCTCGCTTCTGCCGCTCCATCTCCAGGGAGATGGTGGCCAGGCTGTGTCGCGTACCCATCAGCTTCTCTGACAGTGCGGTCTTCTCAGACTCCTTCAGGGACAGGGCCTGGGCAGGGGCAGGGAACCAGGCTTGGGGAGTTGTTCCTGGGGGCACTCAGACACTTCCCCCACACTTTCCTGGGAAATGTACCCATCAGGGGCTGGTGGCCTGAGCGGGCCACCACAGGTGAACCCAGGGCAGGGGTGCATGCCCACCCCCTGTAGTTCCATCAGAGGGTACAACAGCGAAAACAATAACCTCACACATGGACACAACTTATCTCACTAACTTGCCACGACAATCCTGAGGCAGGATCTACCATCATTCCCATCTTACAGATGAGAAAACGGAGGTTCAGAGAGGTAAAGTGACAAGCTAGGGTGACACAGCTTGTGAGGGGAGGAGATGGACACAGTCTGCCCTGTGTCTCCATCACATTATGGGAACGTCAGGAGTTAGCCGGTTCTTTTGGAGGAAGGTCGGCTAATGCATGTGGACGTTGCTGGGGACAGCTCAGGAGGCAGGGTCACAGGGACGCCATGCCAAGCCTGGGGCAAGGTGGAGAGAGGGGTTAGAACATGGGTCAGCTTTCCTGGAACCCACACTATGGAGTCATGGCTGTCACTGCCTTTCAGCAGGCTCCCAAGTGTGCCAGGCATGGGCTTGTGGCTTTATGAACAAGCTCCCCCTGTGCACCAGGCTGGGCTCCAGGCTTTAGGAACATCAGTCTCAGCAGTGCTTCACAAACATCCTTCTAATACCCTCATCCTGCAGGTGAGGAAACAGGCGCAGAGAGGGAAGTGGCTTGCCCAGGGGCTCCTAGCTGCTGGGTGCGGGGACCAGCACCAGGACAGAAGCCCCTTGGGGCATGGAGGCCCTACTAGGGCACACAAACCTGCTGCTTCTCGCTCTCGGCCAGGAGGAGGCCCTCGTCCCGCTCCTGCTGCAGGGCTGCAATCTCCTCGCTCAGCTCCTCCTTCTCGGACTCCAGCCGGGCCAGCAGCTCCTCCTGCTCCCGCTGCAGTTGGCTCTGCAGCTGGGCCCGCTCGGCCTCCAGCTCCCGCCACGCCTCCTCCTGTGGCGCCAGGTCCGGGTACAGTGACACATCAGGCTGGGCCCACGCAGCCCTCACAAACCTCAGGGCAGCCAGAGCCATGTCACCCCATACCAGAGAGATAGGGGGAGGGACCAGGTAATTCCAGGGTTGAGAGATAACTGCTGTGATGGGGACATGCCAGGGCCAGATGAGCCCCAAGGAACAGCAGCAGCCCGGCCTGGGGGTCATAAAATGTTTCCTGGAGAAGGGACGAATGGCAGTCAGCCAGGAAAAGAGTGAGAAGAAGTAGAATTTCAGGTCAAGAGGACAGGCCCACAAAAGCCTGGAGGAAGAAGAAAGCATGCCTTGTGTGGGGCAACTGCAGTATTTAAGGGTCAGTGGAGCTTAGGAGGAGCCGTAGTGGTGCCGTGGTTAAAAGCTATGGCTGCGAACCAAAAGGTCTGCAGTTCAAATCCACCAGCTGCTCCTTGGAAACCCTAAGAGGTAGTTCTACCCTGTCCTATAGGGTCACTATGAGTTGAAATCGACTCAACAGCAATGGGTTTGGTTTGGTTTTGTAGCTTAGGGAGCCCTGAGGGTGTAGTGGTTAAGAATGAGGCTGCTATCCAAAAGGTCAGCAGTTCAAATCCACTAGCTACTCCTTGGGAACCCTAAGGGGCAGTTCTACCCTGCCCTATAGGGTCATTATGAGTCGGAATCAACCTGACGGCAACAGGTTTGGGTTTTTTATTTTTTGGTTTTGGAGTTTAGAAAGGAGCCCTGGTGAACAGTGGTTAAGTGCCCAGCTGCTAACTAAAAGGCCAATGGTTTGAGCCCACCAGCTGCAACATGGGAGAAGGATGTATAAAGATTATAGCCATGGGGGGAGAAAAAAAGATTACAGCCATGGAAACCTTATGGGGCAGTTCTACTCTGTCCTATAAGGTCACTATGAGTTGGAATCAACTCAGTGGCAATGGGTTTAGTTTTTTTGGTTTGGAGCTTTGAATGGAGTCTGGGGTGGTGCAAACGGTTAAAGCACTCAGCTGCTAATTGGAGGGTTGGAGGTTTGAGTCCACTTAGAGGTGCCTCGGAAGAAAGGCCTGGCGGTGTACTTCCAAAAAATCAGCCATTGAAAACTCCATGGAATAAAATTCTACTCTGATACACATGGGGTCACTGTCAGTGGGAATCAACTCCACAGCAACCAGTTTTGGAGTCCCTGGGTGGTATAAACGGTTAACACACTCCGCTGCTAACTGGAAATGTTGAAGGTTGGAGTCTACCCAGAGGCGCCTTAGAAGAAAGACCTGGTGATCTATGTCAGAAAAATCAGCCATTGAAAATCCTATTATTGTTGTTGTTGTTAGGTGCTATCGAGTCAATTTTTGACTCATAGCGACCCCGTGTGACCGAGTAGAACTGCCCCATACAGTTTCCTAGGCTGTAACCTTTACGGGAGCAGATTGTCAGGTCTTTCTCCCACTGAGCTGCTGGTAGGTTCAAACAACCAACCTTTTAGTTAGCAGCTGAGTACTTAGCTGTTGTACCAAGGCTCCTTGGAAAACCCTATGGAGTACCATTCTACTCTAACACACGTGAGGTCTTCGTGAGTCAAAACTGACTCGACGGCACCTTTTTTTTTTTTCTTCTGGAGTTTAGAATACCAGGCAGGGCCTTGTGAGGAGGAGTGGGCTTGATCCTGAAGACAGTGGGGGGCCAGGGGGCCTCAAGCCAGGGGGGACAAGGGACAATCTAAATTTTAGACTAGGGAGTTTTTCAGATAGCTGTGGAAGAGGGACCAGGATTGGGGTGGGGAAGGGCTAAAGGGGAGTTAGAGTTGCTGTGAGCAATGAAGGGGTCTGGATTGGGGGTGGCAGAGGAGCTGGAGAGAGTGGATTTGGAGACATTAATGAGGCTGAGTTCAGCAGAGCAAGGGGCAAGGGAGGGCTCAGGAGTTTGGCTTCCTGGGCAACGGGTAGGTGGGTGGGTGGGTAGAGCCTGGGCAAAGAACAGCCCACTTGGGGTGCCCAGTGCTGAGGCGTGGGTCAGCACTGGCCCCTTAGCAACTTCATGAAAAGTAGAGAGGTACCTCTTCTTCAAAATGCTTAGCTGCCACCTGCTGTAGAAGGGTGATAACATCTAACCAAATCCATGAAGACTAAGGGTGAATGGTGCCCCCTGGAGTTGTGCAGTGACAGCCTGAACCTCTGTTGGAGCTAGCCCTGTTCAAGACGCGTGGCTCAGGCTTCCTGTCCTGAGGCCCACTCTAGAGATTATCTTAATAACAGTAATAATAACAACCAGCATTTATGAAGCATTTACTAAGTTCAAGTCCCTGTGCTAAACACTTTATATGGATTATCTCATCCCATCATCACGATACCTTCTATTGTCATTATCTCCATTTTACAGATGCAGAAATGAAGGCAAAGAGACCTTAGGTAACATAGCCAGTACGTGACCAAGGTCAGATTCAAACCCAGGCAATGTAACCCCAGAGTCAGTATGTTCTTAGCCACCTCTCTATTCTGCCTTCTAGTGACCTCACTGGTCCCTTGCCTTTCCTACGTGTTCAGGTCACAGAGTGATCCTTCATATGCAAACAGAACTTCTTTGGAAATGAAAGTACTTTCTTGCTATACAGTAGATCCCTGTTTCTCAAAATGTGGTTGTGGACTCCCTGCATCACAATCACCAGGGTGGGCCCACATTTGGGGCTTGAGTTCTGCATGTTTGATAAGGAGCCCTCATGGACCCTCCCAGCTGTCACCAGGGCCTCCAGAGCAGAGATGAAGCCCCATTTCACAGGTGTGGAGATTGAGGCAGAGTAAGGAATGATTTGCCTGAGGTCAGAGGAGACAGTGGCTCAGAGCCCCGCCCACCTGACCCAACTGCCCACACCTTCTCCCGCTGGAGCCGCTGCAAGACCTCCTCATGGGCTGCCCGCTGCTCCCGCAGAGAGGCCTGGGCCTCCCGCTCAGCCTGCACCAACTTCTGGGCCATCAGCTCCTTGTCCAACGCCACCTTCTCCTCTGCAGTTGCCATCTGCTGCCGCAGGCCTGCCAGTTCCCCTGAGCAGGAGGTATGGGGGTAGGGACAGGCTTGGGTCAGAACCTCTTCTTGGGCCAGGAGGCCCAGGCCAGGTAAGCCATGTGGGCAAAAGCCCACAGGGAAGAGGGCCCACCTGGCATCTAGGCTGGGTCTCCTTGAAGAAGCTGCTCACCCTCTCTGGGCCTCAGTTTCCCCACCTGCTATATGGGCCCACTGGGCCTGTACCCCTCCCTGCCTAGCTAGAATGGCATTAACAGGATAAAATTATTGATGAGGACGGCCCCCAAATGGGGAAGATAATAAAAATATAACAACTTCCATTATTTATGGAACATTTATGGGTCCGGAGTCCCTGGGTGGTGTAAACATTAAAGTTCTCAGCTGCTAACCGAAAGGTTGAAGACTCAACTCCACCCAGAGATGCCGGTACAAAGGCCTGGCAATCTACTTCCAAAAACCTATGGAACACAGTTCTACTCTGACACACATGGGGTCGCCATGAGTCAGGGTCAACTCAACAGCAACTAGTTTGGTTTTTAACAATGGGTCAGGCACCTGGCTAAACACTTTACAGACCTAATCTCATTTCATCTTCATAACATGCCTGCAGAGTTTATCCTCATCCCCAATTTGCAGATGAGGAAATGGAGGCTCAGAGGAGATGAGTAACTTCCCAAAGCTGCACGGCTTTACATAAGGCATCTCCTTTATGACCGACTGCAGTTTATAACATCGGCCGAGTGTTAACTGTCAGCACCAATGGGGGTGGCAATGGGGAGGGCACTGCAGACCACCTGAAAACCATTTCCTGGGTTGGAAACCCACCAGTGACTCCACCAGCATTTCCCTTCCTAATTCTGTTGAGCTCAGGTGGACATGCACAGGAAAATTAATTTTCATGGCCCAAGTAGGTGCTCAGTAAATATTTGTTGAGCGAGAAGTGCCCCTGAGCTCAGAGCCTAGGGGAGGAACATTGAAGGAAGTAGGGCTGGGACTGCAGGGCTAAGACAGTTATCTGGAAAGGCCGATGGCTCTTCTGGGAACTAACTGCCCTGGTGACGCTAAGTGGCAGCCACCGTTGAACGAGCCAGGCACTGTGCCAAGCCTTTTACACGCTTCTCTCCCCTCACCCTGGCAACAGCCTCAGAAAGCAGGCATTATCATCTCTTCATATCAGATGAGGCACCTGCAGCCTAGAGAGGGGAGGGGCAGGCTCAAGGAGGCTCAGATCTAAGTGGCAGCCCCAGGACTGGAACCCAGGTCAGCCAGACTCCAAAGCCAGTGCTCCCAGCTTCTGTGAGATCCCAGAACTCAGCAGGTTGCAGTCTGGGCTGCAGCCTGGTGCGGCCACCCCCAGCCCCGGCCCCCGTACCAGTCAGGGCCTCCTTGGCCAGCAGTAGGGCCTGCCCTTCTGCTTCCAGCTGCTCCCGGCGGGCCTCGAGCTGGGCAAGCTGCCGCTGCACCTCAAACAGGCTGCTCTCCAGGGCCTCTTTCTCCAGGCTGCAACACACACAATCCCCAAGGTCTCAGGACTCAGCCCCCCTGGCCCCGGGAAGCTGTGGCTCTCAGGGCGTGGCCAGCTGTGGGCCAGGTGCCAGCCTACCTGCCCGGCCAGGCCCATGCTCCCTGGGGAAGCCTGAGCCATAGCTAGGATGTGTTAGCAAGCCCCGCTCCTAAGTAACTGCCCCTGGAGGCTGATGCCAGGGCGTGGCTGGTTCAGGTATGGCCCCAGGCAGACCCTCCCCACCAGGTTGGGCTGAGCAGAGGCACAGAGCCCAAGGCCTTACCGTAGGTGTGTGGTCTCCTCGGACAGGGTCCGACCTTCGCGCTCAGCAGCCGCCAGCTGCACCGCCAGGCTGGCCCGCTCCTTGGCCAGCACCTCCTTCTCCCGGGCTGACCTCTCGAGCGCCTCCACCTGCCGCTGCCACTCCCGCTGGGCCTGCTCCAGCTCCTGTTCTCTCCCACTCAGCTGCCGGGAGAGCTATCCCCATACAGGGCCCATGAGCACCACTCCCGGAATCCCTCGGCCTGCTCATCACACAGCCCCCACACCCTGGGCCTGACCCAGCCCTAGTCTGGCAGCCAGGAGACCCAGGTTCAAGCCCAGGCTCTGCCCGGACATGCTGTGTGTACTCAGGCATATCACAGCCTTCTCTGAGCCTATTATACACATGCATGCAAAAATGAAGGTCCTAGCTCTTAGTTCTGGGAGTAACAGAACCCTTTCTAACACTTTCAGAGAAGCTAAATACATACAACAGACAGAAGGAGGCTGCCGGCTCCCTGTGCCCCATGCCCTGTCCCCTTGAGGCCTCTGCCAGGATCCCGGCCCTCTGGGACAGACACCGTATAAAAGTCACTGGATCCCTGAACCCTTAAAGTCCCTTCCAGTCCCCAGTGAGTCTAAGATTCCAATTCTAAAATTCTCTACTCATTACTGTATAATTAACCATTACTAAGTGATGACTTGGTGCCAGATCTTCCTTTGCTAAGTACTTTACACAGGTTTTCTCACATAAATAAACCCTTTGTGATAAGAGTTATTGACCCCATATTACAGATGGGGTGACTGAGGGATGGAGAGGTTGAGTAGTTTGTCCAAGATCACTAGCTAGTGGAGGTGGGATTAGGATTTAAATCTAGAATCAGAGGCTGTAACTTCTCCCAGGACAGGATACAGGAGGCTGGGAGCCTGGGCCACTCTCTGCCATGTGCCCCCCAACATATACACAACACTTGGGCCCACCTGGGCCAGCTGCTCCTGCAGCCGGCTGCGCTCCTGGCTCAGCGTGGGAAGCTGGTGGTCCAGGGCCTCCCGAGCCTGCTCTGCCACCCGCAGGGAGCCCTCTAGGCCCTGCCGCTCCACCTCCTGCTCCAGACGCAGCTGCTCCAGCCGCTCCAGCTCCTCCCGCGCCAAGGTGGCCTCCTGCTCAGCCAGCCGCTGCCGCCCCAACAGGGCTGCCTTTTCCTCCTCCAGCTGTGGGGGCCGGGGTTGGGGTGGGGGAGGAACCGGTGAGCAGATCAGCCCAGCCACCCCCACCCTATCTGGGCAGGGGGTCCCACCCCCCTCCTTCTCCCACCCACCTATCACAGCCAGCCCAGGGAGGCTCCGAGGGGGCAAGGGGCTATGTCCTTAGGTGTGCGGACACTGAGGAGGGAGGAGAAGAGGAGAGGGCCCATGGAGCTCCTTTTCTCTGATACCATGAGAGAGAGAAGATAGACAGAGTCAGAGACAGACAGCAACAGAGACGGAGAGAGACAGGGACAGAGACAGAAGAGGCAGGGGCCAAGACAGGCGTACAGGGACAGAAGTGTACAGCGAGACAGGCTATGGGGATGTGACAGAGCTGAGCCTGGACACCTCAGTGGGGTCCTCTGCGTGGGGAGGATAGCTGGGTAGGGTGGGTGGCACACAGTACCTGGGCGACAAGGCGGTTCAGCCCCAGCTTGTCCTGAGCCAGGCTCTCGTTGAGGGCACTCAGCTTGGACAAGGAGTCCCGCAGAGAGGCCCCCTCCACCCTCAGCTTGGTCATGGAGAGCTCGAGCTCCACACGGCCAGCCTCAGCCTGTTGGAGTTGGGACCAGGAAGCCAGAGATGGTCGGGGAGGGAGAGACAGGAGAGACGAGGAGATGAGGAGAGGTGGGGAGAGACAGAAAAGGTTGTATGGAGACAGACAGATGGGGAGCGGCAGGGAGAAAGGTGGAGAGACAGGGAGAGGCAGGACGGTAGGAAGTGCGGAGGGTCAGGGAGAGGCAGGACCCTCAGAGACAGGGTGGGGGGACAAGGAGGGAGACACATGAGACAGAAAATAATCACTGCCCAAGGCCTGCTGCCCACGTGGCTATTTAAAAGAAGCCACACATGGTGAGCTGAGCAAGCACAGATCAACCCCAGCTCATGCTGCAGGGCAGGGTCAGAGGTGAGCCACGGGAGGGGACCCCTCAGAGTGCGATCTAGGGGAGGCATTGCTCAGGGCTCCCAGCTGCAGGGAGTGGGGCAGGCACCCTCCAAGGACTCTCTGCGCTGTGGTCCCAACTCTCATAGACCCCGGGACCTGTGTCCAGAAATGGGACTAGATGACTCAGCTACAGGCACTGCCCCAGGACACTCTGGGAAAGCAGGGTTATGGCCACCAATAAGGGTCAATTCACTTGTGGCTGGAAACAGAGGTCAGGCTGGGGCCTGGGTCAAAGCTTAAGTCTGCGTCCAGAAGGAAAAGATCAGTCTCTGACCAGGGTCAGAGGTCAGCCTGAAAAAGGAGCAGTCCGTAGCTAGAGAGAGAAGGCCTGGGACCTAGAGCCTGAGATAGGTTTATGGTTGGGGTCAGAGGTCAGCCTAAGAACTGGCCAGTCTGTGGTTGTGGGGCAGGCAGGACTCACCTTGGTCAGTGCCTCGGCCACCTCAGCCTTCTCGGCCTGCAGCATGTCCCGCTGCAGCGCGGTACAGCTCAGTGCCTCCCTCACCTCCACCAGCTCCTTTGCCAGCCCTGAGCGCCTCCCTTCCAGCTGCTCCAGCTGTCTGTGACTATGAGACAGAGGGTGGGCAGGTGCCCCGTGTCACTTCCCTGCCCTCAGCCTCCCGTAGCCAAATAGCCAAACAGGGAGGTAAATCAGGGGTCAGGCCTGAGGCAGGAGCCATGGGGGCAAGAGTCTCATCCACAAGGACAGCCAGGCCCCACCACCTTCGAGCTCTGTGACTCTGGGCCTCACTTTTCACATGTGCCGAATGGGGTAACACCTGCTTTATGAAGTTGTTGTAAGGATATATGCCCTACATGAAGTGCTTAAAATAGTGCCTGTCGCAGCTCCCGAAGGCTTTAAAAACAAGAATAATATCCATTACCACATATACTAAACATCATTGTTACCTATGTCTTGGAGAGGTAAATAGTGCAGTGGTTAAAGGCTTAATTCTAGAATCTGAGGCAGAATGCCTGGGCTCAAATCCAGGCTCTTCCACTAACTAGCTGTGTGACCTCAGGCAAGTTACATGATGTCTCTGTGCCTCAGTCACACCATTTATAAAATGGAGATAATAATAGCTTCTATATCACTGAGTTATCATGATGGTCAAATGAGAGAACCTAAGTGCTTAAAATGGCATCTGATGCTTAGTAACTTTAGTATTACTATTACAGCATTACTATGATTTTAAATTTAAAAAATGATGTTGACATTGTTAATATGACTACTACTATTTTAATTATGGTTGATACCACCATCCAAGCTCTACCCCTTACCAGTTCTCTGATCCCAGGTCAGTGACTATACCTCCCTGAGCCTCAGTTTCCCAACATGGGGCTCGTTAGAAGATCCTACATCTGAGGAATACTATGATGACTTCTTAGATGGTACAAGGTTGAGGACACAGTAAAAAAAACAGTTGCCATCAAGTCGACTCTAACTCATATGGAGACCCCATGTGTGTCAGAGTAGAACTGTGCTCCACAGTTTGTTTTTTTTTTTAATTGTGAATTTGGAGAAAATTTACATAGCAAATTAGGTTCTCATTTAACAATTTCTATACATGTTATTCAGTAATATTGGTTACACTTTTCACAATGTGTCAGCATTCTCATTATTTCCATTCTGGTTGTTCTGTTTCCCTTAATCTAGCTTCCTTGTTCCCCCTTACCTTCTCATCTTTGATCTAGGGTAAATGTTGACTGTTAGGTTTCATATAGATGATTATTTAGAGGAGCACAGTACTCACGGGTGATATTATTTATTTTATGAGCCACTCTGCCTTTTGGCAGATAGGTGATAACCAACAGTGGTTTGAGTTCCACGTTTAAAGGGTATCCCTGAGCAACAATCTCAGGGGTTCCTCTAGTCTCTACTAATCTAATAAATCTGGCCTTTTTTAGGAATTTAAGTTTTGTTCTAGTTTTTCTCCCATTCTATTTGGGACCATTGTTCTGAACAGACTCCATAGGGTTTTCAATGGCTGATTTTTTTATAAGTAGATCATCAGGCCTTTCTTCCAAGTGCCTCTGAGTGGACTCGAACCTCCAACCTTTTGGTTAGTAGCCAAGTGCGTTAATCATCTGCATCACTCAAGGACTCCCTAGGACACAGCAGGTGCTTACTCACCCCCAGGGACGCTGTGGGGCACCCCAAGGTCGGAAGCTGCTCACCTGCGCTCGAGCTCCCTGCGTGCCTGTGCACCATCCTGTACCACATCCTCCCGCTCTTCCTCCAGCCGGTCTCGCTGGCGCCGCAGCTCCTCCTGGGCTGCCTGCAGCTTCTCCCGCTCTTGCTGCAGCTCCTCAGCCTGCTGCTGGGCCGCCTGCAGGCTGTTGGCCAGGCTGTCCTTCTCCCTGCAGGGAAGGGGAGGGGGAGCTGAAGGGGAGGCTGGGGCACCACAGAAGACGATGGCCATGCTGTTGTCCTGGCCATGGGCCACATTCTCCCATCCTCTAAGAACCTACCTCCAGGAAGCCTTCCCTGAACCTGCCCAAGGCCAGCTCCCTCCTGCTGACTCCCTGGAGAGAGAACCTGGCTATCCTCTCCCTGACCTATCCCCTTGGAGGCCCAGTGGAATGGAAAATGGATGGTGGCTGCCACAGTAGGCAGTGCAGATGCACATCTTACAGGCTTGGGCAGTGTTAGGCCCGGAGTCTGACTTGCTCTCTGGGCCCCCGGCCTCAGACCTCCCAGGCACCTGCTCAGGAGGTTGTTGGCACTTCGCAGACGCTGAACTTCGCGCTGGGCATCCTCACGGGCCTGGGTGACCCCATCAGCCTTGTCCCGCAGACACTGCAGCTGTTCCTCAAGGGCTCGACGCTCGCCCTCACTGTCGCTGAGCTGCTTCCGCACGGTGCCCAGGAGGTCCTGGCTCGCCTCGTAGCGCCCACGCATGTCCTACGGCCGGGTAATCACTCAGAGCTAGGAGGCTCCAGGAGCCTGCCCTGACCCCTGCTGGTTCCAGGAGTATTCCCCATCCTACAGTGGCCGAGAATGGGTGAAGCCCCAGGACTCAGTTTCTACTTCCTTCACTGTGCCCTCACCACCCTTCTGAGCCCTCTGCTGGGCTCCGAGCCCTATCTCCCTGGGGCTCCGGCAACTCCAACCCAAGCCTGCAGCATCCCAGACAAAGCACCAAGCATCTGACCGAACTAAGCTGTGCCCAGTAGAGGGCTCCCCGCGGCCCCTAGGCTCCGCCCCTTTCCGCTCTGATTTCACTTCAGACTCCTCCCTACCCTGGCTCCCTCTAGAGAGACTAGCTCCTCTCACCCTACGGACTGATTCCTTCTCCCAGACCTTTTCCTAGGCTCCTGGCTTTATACGACTGGGGATACTCACCTCCCTGGCTACCAGGACTGTAGCCCTGCCCCAGGCTCCTCCCTCCCCAGGCTCCACCCTCAACTACCCAAGCACCTCCCACTCTGGGCTCAGATCCTGTCCCAAAGCTCCCAGCCTCCTCCTTGGCTCCTGACAGGGCCAGGACTGCCCTTTCTCAGAACTCTGGATCTACCAGAGGACACTCAGGGTTCTCCTTCCAGGGCCACGGCTCTCCTCCCGGGATGCTTAGGCTCCGCCCCCTGGCTCCTGGCTCCGCCCTACCTGGATCTGCAGCTGGCGCTTGTGCAGGGCTGAGTGGATCAGGGCGAGTGTGGAGAAGTCGGAGCAGGCCGGGGAAGGGCCTCGGCGTGGGGAACGACCGCGGCTGGGCGAGGAGCGCCGCGGTGGGGACGGGGTCCGCGGGCCCGAGAGTCCCCGTAGGCTGCCATCCGATGTATTGGCCGTGCGTTCCGAGCCGCTTAGCTGAACGCCGCTCTCTGTGTCCGAGAGGACGGCCTGAGAGTGGGGGTGAGGGTGAGGGCAAAAGGAGGGGAGCTGGGGTTAGGTTGGCAAAGAAGCCCAGGCAGGCAGTGGGGCCGCCGGTCCCCGCGTCCAGTCATCCTAGGCTCTTCAGCACATTCCACGGTTCCCTTCCTGCGAGAAGTCCTCCTGATCCCACCTCCTTCCCTAGATCACAACCCTCCAGCCCCAGGTAAGCCTTCCCATTTATTCTGCCCAAACATCGATTGTGAAGACATCATTCAGCTTTTCTTACAGGTGAGCCCTGCTCCCCCAGGGCAGGAGCTGTGCCTCCGCTGTCACACTGGGGGCTTCCCCCAGAGCAAAGGCCCCGCCCTTCTAGCAGGCTTGTCTAACAGCAGCCTGGGTCCCCAGGCTGACGACCACATGCAATTCAGCCCACAGCCACCAGAGGGGGCAGGACGACCCAGGACTGCCTGGCCTTGCTGGCACCGGTCTCCCACCCCGTCTGGTCTTTCTCCTCCTTGGGTCTCACACCTGGGCCAGGTCCCTCAGGGTCTGCTGCAGCCCCTCTCCGTCCTCTGTCTCCAGAGCTGCCTGCTCCTGTAGCCGCAGGGATTCCTGGAGTGGGGTTGGAGAGAGAAAGAAAAGGTGGTCAGGGTCTCTGCCCCAGTCTGAAACCCTCCCCTTCCTCTCCCTTCCTGGCCCACCACCCACCAGGTAGCCTCTAGGGCCCTGCCTACAAGGCAGCTGCCTGGTAGACCCTACAGCAGCCCCACTGCCCCCATTGAACAGACAAGGCCCAGAGAAGGGCAGTGTCCTGCCCCAGGTCACACAGCCTGTTGGAGGAGAGCTGAATGTAGAACCTAGGCCAGGCCCCACACAGAAAGCTGATCAACCCAGGTGGTACCCTTAAGGAATACCCCTCAGCTGGGGGCAGCTGAGTTCCAAGAGGAAGAGACCTGGGCTGGGAGGAAGCAGGCATGAGTTCAAGTTCTAACTCCCCTGCCTACTGGCTCTGAGACTGTATGAGCATTTCTGAGACTTTGGACAAGCGTTTCCCCTCTATAGCTCAGTTTCCTCATCTGTGTAATGGGGCTCATGCTACAGGGAGGATGTAGCTGAGAGGATGAAATAGGATAAAGGAGGTGAATGTGCTTACTGCTAAGTCTAGTATACACTAGGCGCTCAATTAATGAGGAGCGGATCTGAGTCTGAGTGGGATTCTCAGAGGTGGCCCCACAGCCCAGTCCTAAGGCTGGGTCCATGGCTCTGGTCGGTCCCCTGCCCCGGCCTGCCACTCTCAGAGCAGCCCCATCTCACCAGGACCTCGAGCTTCTCTGTGAGGGCCTTGTTGGCCTGATCCTTCTCCAGACTCTGGTTCTGAAGATGCTCCACTGCTAGGGCCAGCTCTGTCACTCTGGAGGTGGGAGAGCAGCAGAGGTGAATGGGGGGACCACTCCATCTTCTCAAGCCTACCAGCTCCTGCACCCTTCATGCTTTCCCAAACCCGAGGCAGGCACCCTAGAATCCACCTCCCTAGCTGTGTGATTTTGGGCAAGTCACTGCTTCTCTCTGAGCCTCAGACTTCTCATCTATAAAATGGGAATGACGTTACTACCTGTTTTATCTCATCGGAAAATACTTTGTGACTTGTCCAGGTAGCAGGAGTAGGAGCACAGGTTCTGGCATCAGAGGCTGAACTGCTTGTGATGTGCCCTGAGCAAGTGCCTCTGAGCCTCAGTCTCCACCTCTGTTAAATGGGCTGCCTGGGAAGACTGACTGAGCTCATGTGGGGGAAGGGCCCATCTCTGATGAACGGACACTACCTCCTCCTTCTGTCTCCAGACCCACCTGGCACTGAGGTCGGCCTTGTCCAGGTCACTTTGCACCTGCAGCTGGGCCAGGTCCTTCTCACGGAGCACCTTGTCCCGCAGCTGCTCCTCCAGCTGGGACTGCAGCAGGGCCTGCTTCTCCAGAGCTGCCTCAACCTGGCTCTCGGCCAGCCGCAGGCCTGCACTCAGTCCCAGGCCTGCCTCCTGGACAGCCCGTGAAGTCCTGGCCAGATCCCCTCCCAGCTGCAGCAGGTCCCTAAGGAGAGGGCACAGGATGGGGATAGGAAGGGGGTGTGGGCTCCCAAGTGCAAACGCAAACTATACTGGGATGCCATTTGCCACTATCAGATGGGGAAAAAGTCATGTAATATACAGTGTAGATGAAGCTGTCCTCATTTCCTGAACACAAATTGTAATGGAATGTCTGCCTTGAGTATTGTGCTCTTTTAAGATCTGTCTACATGGAATCAAACTGACAACAGCAACTCAAAAGTTTCGACAGGAAACTTTGGGGGCAGTGAGATTATGTTAATGGGGGAGGAACAACTCAGAAAAGGCGGGTGAGAATGGTTGTACAGCTCGAAGAAAGTAATCAACGTCACTGAACTGTACATGTAAAAAGTGTTGAATTGGTGTATGTTCTGCAGCGTATGTTCTCAGCAACAAGAACAAAACTAAAATAGAATAAAAATTATAATGGAAAAAGGGGAGGGGCAAATAGATTAAAAGAGACTTAAAAGACAAATTGACCAATCTCATTTTGTGAACTTTTATGGATCCTGATTCAAACAAACCCTAAAGACAAAAAGTGAAGCAAAACTATCTGTGACATTGGTAAGTCTGATCATTCACTTCCTCAGACGAGAATTTTGGATGTCTATGCCTTTTCATCACTAGAAGTTTCGAGGTCCTTGGGTGCAGAAGCCAGAGATCCTAGTGGCTTAAAAGCAGGAGTTCTAGAATCAGACAATCCTGGGTTCAAACCCTGACTCAGCCATTTACTTACTGCTGTGTGACCTGGGGAAGGTGACTCAGCCTTTCTGAGCCTCAATGTCCTTATTGGTAAAATGGGGATTATTACAGTTCCTACCTAACAGAGATGCTGTTAATATTATATGAAATAAAGTTAACTACCTCAAAGTAAATGCCTAGAACATGCTGATTGCCACGACCGTGGTGACTGTTCATTATTACAAGTCGCCTCCATCTTCACAGGGTCTGGCACACAGTAGAGTTGAACAGAAGTTCAACTGAGTTGAGTTTGATTTAGAGTGGGTTGCCTCACAGCTGCCGCAGTCTCCTCAAACCACCCCCTCTGCCTGCCCAGCCTTCCCTCTCGGTGGCCATCTTACCTCTCGGTGGCCATCTTCACCTCACTGACCAGCCGTCGGACCCCTACAACCTGCCTCCAGAGGAGGAGCAGGCGGCTGTGCTCGTTGTTGAAGTAGGTGTTAAAGGACTGGAAGGAAGATATGTCTCGGTAAGGGGCTGCCGTGAGGGCTGGCCTGCTTCCTCTCCCAAAGCCCCCCAACTCTAACCACCCAGGGCGTGGGGCCTCCCATGGGTCAGCTCTGGGCCGGCACAAGGGCTGTGCTTGTAGAGCTGCCGTGCTCATGCTCCCAAGCCTCAATGGCTTCCTCTTGCACAGGGAGCTGGGTTCACTGCCTTCACCAGCAGAGTCAGTGAAGAAGGGCAGGAAGTGCTGCGGACCTAGAACTGCACCCCAGCTACCTACTGCATGCCCTCTCTTTAAAATGAGGATAACGATAGCACCTACCACATATGCTTATTATGAGGAATAAATCTGTGTACCTGGCATTTGGTACTGGATACAAAGCCAGCTATTACGATGACGATTATCTACCTTTTCTAAAATGCTCACCTGGCTGGCAGGGCTCCCCAACCCCCACCCCCAGACTTTAGAGTCCTCACCGCTCTACCAGGGCCCTTCTCTTCCAGTCAGGGCAGACCTAGCTAGGCCGACTGGCCTCCCAGCCCCCATGATGCCCACCTCCTCCTCACGCCTCCACGCTGCCTCCCGCTGCTCCAGCTCCTGGCGGCTGCGTGTCCAGTCGGTGGTCACCTTGCGTATGTCCTCACTCAGAGCCTGGTTGGCCGAGTCCACCTGGTCCAGTTGCTCTCGGAGCATGGCATTCACCTGGGCCAGGCTGGCACTCCTGAGCAGGACAAAGGGGATTCGGGGTTCACTCCAGCTGCACCCTGGGCCCCACCTACTTGTGCCAGGAGGATCCCCCTGCTGCAGCCCCACCTCTGCTGCTCCTCCTCCAGCCTGATGAGGGCACTCTCCAGGTCCTGGCTGTGCTCAGTGTCCTGGGGGAGGAGAGGGAAGGGGAGCGTCAGGTTGGGCACATGGAGGGCAGTGCTAGCCCTGCCCCACCTGGCACCCACCCTCAGCTGCTGCTGCTCCAGCTCGGTGGACCGCTCCAGTAGCTGCTGCTCCAGCTCTGTGCACTTCTTCTTGTACTGGAGGATCTGGGGGTGGGCGGGAAGCGATGGTCAGCACCCGGGGATGGGGGCGGGATGAGATGAGCACATGGGCGGGCAGGAGCAGGGTGGGTGGCCCTGACCTTGGCCTGCAGCCGCTGCACAAGTTGGGCCTGCCGCTGCTGACCCTCCTGATAGGCCTGCAGCTTGCGCCGGTAGGAGGCCTGCTCCTCCTGCAGCTGCCGCCGCAGCTCCACACTCTGTCGGACCAGCCCCCTCGGCTCCAGCGTCTCCAGCTCCCCCGATTCCAGCTGCACAGCCTGCTCCAGCTGCAGGGAAGGGCCCTGGGTGAGAGTCCTGGGCCTCCAGGGAAGGCAGGCACAAGTCTCTGCAGGGGGCACCAGGCTGGGCCCAGGCCCACAATGCCTTGCAGGCTGTTAGCCTGGCACCCTGGGGGAGGCAGGCACATCCAGGCAAGCCCAGGATGCACAAGCATATATATGCATGTGCAGGGGCTAATGCAACTGTGCATGAACACACAGACCAGGCATGCAGGGAGTACATAGGGGGCATGCATGCACACATGCAGGTGGGTCCACCGATGTGTGCACACTAACACGTGTGTGCAAACACACGCATGCACACAAATACATGTGTGCACACAAACACACAGATGCACAGATGCACCTGGATGTAAGCCTCAGAGGCCCTCAGTGCACCCTGTGACTCTCCTCCAGAACACTTAGCCCTGCTGTGGTTGATGATTATTAGATTCATGTGGCCCCTCCCCTGCACCCTCCCACTCCTCCACTCCCACCTCCACCCATCCTCCCCCCTGCAGGGAGCTCAGGAAAGTTTGGGTTTTTGTTCCCCATCAGCTCTTAGTGCCTAGGAAGGTGGTGGCTTGTTGGGATACTGAATGAATGGCATGAACACACGTGAACACGTTCATAACAGAGGCATCAACATACACATGGATATCTGAGCTTATTGACATGCACACGCATAAGGCACACAGGCAGTCCCAAACATGCCTGGGGAACATGGATGAACCGCCCACCTATACACACAGGTGAAGAAGTGCACACAAAGGTTCTAATATACAACGCATGCTTGTTAAACGCCCTCTCAGTCCCCACCCCTCCCTGACTGCATGGGAAGCCTCTGCAGCCACTGCCCTTCCCCCCTCCCCAGGCAGCTTGCAGCCCTTCACTGTCAGACCCCGGTGGGCACAGGCGGTGCCTGCCCAGCTCTGGCTTCCAGGTCAGCTCCTGCCGTGCCCAGGCTGCCCCCACTAGCCACGGAACCCTCTCAACGCCTACAGGGCGTGGGGGTGACTGTGAGTGGGTGGGTGGTGTGTATGTCGGCAATTATACACTTTGTGGGTCTGTGCATACCTTTGTGGGGCTGATTGTGGTGCTGTGTGGGGCTGTATGCTTCTTGATGTCTGTGTGTATCGGTGAGATGCGAGACAGTTGTGTTGTCTGCACTACGGGTACTTCGTGGTGGTGGGACTATTTGCCCGATTGACATGTTCTGTGCGTCTGTGTGTAACCCTGTGGTGTCTGACTAGGGGTGAGGGTTGTACTGTGCACGCTCCGTGAGTCTGAGTGTGTCCATGGGATGGGCTTGTGTCTCTGTGGCACAGAAGTATTGGGTATCTGTGTGTACTGTGTGGGGTCTGGTTGTGGTCTGTGTTGTGTGTATTTTGTGCATCTGAGTGAACCAGGGTGCTATTTGCTTCTGTGATTAAGAGAGGTCCAAGCAGTTGCCAGGTGCTCCACCCCCTTCCCTATGCTCAGAGCCAGGGCTAGGCCACTCCTGGCCACACCTCACCCCTTTCCACAAACCTGGCCCCTCACAAAACAGTCTTTCAATTTTACTTGTAATTCAGAAGGGGAGGACGCCACCACTAAGCCCGGGATAAAAAAAGTTTACTGTCTCCCCTGGCAACCGCTGCCCTAGTGCCTGCCATTCAATTCACTCTGTCCAGGTTGCCATGGACACTGGGGGAGCCCAGGGGGTCCTCCTCTGGGGCTGAGGGGGCATGGCCATCCTTCCTTCCCATTCCCAGCTGCCTCGCCTGCACCTGCTCCTTGGGTGCAGAAATGGGGGGACTCCACAAGGGCAGTGAGGTCTTCTCTCTGATCTGGCAGGTGCCCCCTGGAAGCCTTTGCCTCAGCTTCCCTACATGTAGTCAACAGGACACAGATCCTTAACTCCCACCACTCCCTGTGCAGGGACACTGTGGGGTTTAAAGTGTCAGAACGACCTCCCTGACTGCCCCCAATCCAGCCCACCATGCAACTGTTGTGGCCACAGGGGCAGGCCTGGCCACCTTTAGGCACTGGGACATGTGGGCAACAGGGAGAGATGGTGCCACAGGATAGAGCTCTTAACCGGGGTCCAGGTGACCTGAGTCCTCCTCCCAGCTCCACCACCACTCACCTAGGCCTATCACACCCCCTCTCTAGGCGTCCGTTTCCCCATGTGTAATAAGGTAATCTCCAGGCTCTGATGTTCTCTGTGAGCCAGGTGGGGCCTCACCCAAGCCATATTGGGCAAAGGATAGTTCAAACACCATACTCCTTCCGCATGCTACCCAGAGGCTCCCAAGGGCCCCCACTAGGGAGCTTTCTAGACAAACCCAGGGCCCCTTTGCTGCAGCCCTAGCCCCCAGCCGCTATGTCATAGCAGAGATGGGAGCTGCCACCTCCCACCTCCCCTTCCCCTCCCCTGCAGCGAGAGGAGCAGTGCTAGTCCCACTGTCAGCCACAAGTTGGCATTTAAAGACAGCCCCTAGGGGCTGAGCACAGGACCAGGAGCCAAAAAGAGAGATGCCTAAACCAGGGGGCTGGCTCAGGTCCCTGTCACCACTGACAATGCAGGGCTGGGGCCAGCCCATCCTCCACACCCCCTGCAAACCCTGGGAAAACTAGCTCTGCATTGTCCCGAAAGCCAGGGGCCACCGCGGACCCCCGCCCTGCTCCTGGGCGAGTCCCATCAAGTCAGGAGCTAGTCCAGGCGGGCAGCCACCAGGACACGGGCACACACGGCCAAACACAGAAATGCACATCCCCTACCCAACACAGTACACACGGCCCAGTGTGGACACGCCTGGCTCAGGAGCCTGAGGTTAACCTTTGTTCTGCCACTGCCACACAGGGGGCTCTGGGCCAGGCCTTGCCCTCTCTGGGCCTCAGCTTCCCCATCTGTAACATCAGACGGTCACACCGGTTGGTGCCCGAGGGCCCTTCCAGCTTTCCGGGGGCCAGCTGCCCCACGGAACCCCCAGCCCAGTTGTCTCATCACAAACCCAGGAAGCAAAACCACAATGGAGAGCCCTGGCCTGGCAGTTAGGAGACCTGCGTTCTAGCCTTAACTGGCCATGTGACCCTGAGCACAATGCTTTCTCTCCCTGAGCCTCAGTTTCTTCCTCTGTTAAATGAGCATCATAATGGTACCAACCCTGGTGTTTTATATATAAAGCATCTAGCACATAGTAGCCACTCAATAAACAGCAGCTACTATTACAACTGTTATTACTACCCACATGTCTCCCATCTGCACACACACACTCTCCCTCATGCAACTCTCTCACCAACTTTCAGCCACCATCAACTCTCTGGGATCCCTCCCATGAGCCTGAGGGCTCAAAGGAGATAGTGCACCATGAGCATCCTGGCCCTGGTCCACACCAGCCTCCCTCCCTGGGCCCTGCAACACAGAGCCCAGGAGATGTGAGTCCTGTCTGGGCTTGGAGGTAGGCCTGGCTTCTTCTCCCCTCCCTAGCAGAGCCTCACCTCCATAGAAGATGGCAGCAGGTCTCACGGCCACCCAGACGGGCCTGAGGAACACTGCCTATGCCTACGCCAGCCTGCCCCAGTGCCCAGCCACTGCCTCAACCCAAACCAAAACCCATTGCCATCAAGTCAATTCCAATTCATAGCAACCCCATGTGTGTCAGAGGAGAACTGCACTCCATAGGGTTTTCAGTGGCTGTAATCTTATAGAAGTATATTGCCAGGCCTTTCTTCCGTGGCACCTCTGGGTGGATTTGAACCGCCAACCTTTCAGTTAGTAGCTGAACACAGTTTGTGCCACCAGGGACTTTAGCTTGACTCCAAGGCCCACGTAAATGAGAGCACAGGGAGAGGTCCAGAGAACTGGGGTGCAGGAGTGACTATTAGGGCTCTTGTTCTCTGTACTGTCCACCCCAATAAGGCCTGGGACAGACGGGAATGAAATACCCCTGTGCCAGGCACTTGATTCCATTATCTCATTGATTCCTCACACCAATTCCACATCATATGACCATCTGCACTGTAGAAAACAGGCTCAGAGGCCAGAAGTGATCTTCTTGAGGCCATTCAAGTTGGCAGAGCCAGGATTTGAACCCAGGCCTGCGTGACTCTAGGGCCCAACCTTCTGACCAATGTGCAGACCCGGCCTGCCTGTCTCCCAGCCCTTGCAGCAGGGGAGCCCTGGCCCAGCCCCAGACCCCGGGGGCAGGACCCACCCTCTCGCTGACTGCGTTGAACTTGATGGCAAGCTCATCGCGCTCGGCACGGCTCTGGGCCAGCAGGTCCTCCACGCGGGACAGCTCCTGCTGCAGCAGCTGGTTCTCCTCTTGCAGTGAAAGCAGTGACGCCATCTCTGTGGCCGGCAGCGGGGCTGGTGAGGGACAGTGGGCACATGGTTAGCTTTCTCTTGGGTCCAGTGGGACATCCTCCCTCCACCAATGCCCCACCCATCACTCAGGGCAGGAAGATCAACCAAGGCCTGGAAGGCAGCCTGGGTAGGAGTGGACAAGGCACTAGACCATGCAAACACAGCTGATGAACAGAAAGGTGGGCCAGGAGATGGGCCCAGAGCCAGACTGAGAGTGTTCCCCACTCTTTGGTGAAGGGTAAGAAGTACACAATACTGGGGAGAGAAAATTTTTTTTTAAAAAAGTGAAGAAGGAAAAAAAAAAGAGTGTTCCCCACACAGCCAAAGTGTGGTCCCTGCAGGCCCCAAGAAGTTCAGGAGACAGGCTCGGCCTGGGAATCAGGAGAGGAGACCTTGTGTCCTAGTTCCTTTCTTCTCCAATTACTACTCTTCTCTGACCTCAGTTTTGCCAGTCTATAAAATGGGTAAGAGTAGTATCTAGCTCCTGCCAAGCAAGCCCAAAAGCCTCACTCAAGGGAAGGGTTTCATGTAGCTTCTGAAGCCAGGCAAGGTAGTGCAGGTCAGGTTGTGGCGAGAAGGAAGAAGAGAGAGGAAGAAGAGGAGAAGGAAAAGAAAGGCCAGAGCGAGAAGAAGCAGGGGTGCCCCCTCCTGTGGGCTCCCCTTTACCTCGGGAGAACTGGACACGTGCCATGGGCCACAGGCAGCTGCAGCCTTCTATGCTCTTCCAGCCTGGGGTGAGGGCTCTCTATGTCTCTCCCTGTCTGGGGATCCCAGGGGCCCAAACATCCCTGGTCCTCCAAGGAAAAGGCCATCCCTAACCCGGCAGTTGGACAGGGACAGCGACAGAAGCGCCAAAAACACCATCGAGGAGAGAGGAAAACACACCAGCTGCCCCCGAGTGTGGCTTCCGCAGACCCCAAACCTCATAGTGAGGCTGTGCGTGACACCCACGAGAGGAGCAGGGGCCCATCCGCCTTCCTGCATGTATGGGGAATGGACGGCACCAGCCCTCGGACGACCGCAAAGTCCTGGTCTGAGCTGAGCTGACCTCCCCCTGGATCTCTGGCTCAGCCAGCTCACACCTTCCCTGGGAGGGAATATGGTGTGTGGGGTTCAAGTCTTTGCAGCAGGCTGCAGGCAGGCAGGGAGGGGATGCTCAGCCCTTCCCTCTAGCCGCATCACATGGGGTGCAGGTCTGGGCAAGTGACTTCGCAGCTCTGAGCCTCTGTTTCCTCATCTGCCTGAGGGTCCCTCCATTGTAGGGCTGTGCCTGCCTCACAATGAATATTCAGAGAATGGAAGCGATAATCATTCCCATCAATACTGCCTGCTGAGGAGTGGGATGTGCGAAGAAGTGCAACGTGGGCAGTGTCTGTGGAGGGGTGAGGTGGGGCAGTGGTACCTGTGCTCTCAGGCTGGGAGAGGTTTCGGGTGACAATCTCCCGGATGCGGGCAGGCAGGTGGGTGGGCTGAGAGTCCTGGGCCGGGCCCTGCACACTGAGGCCTTTCTCTTGGCTGGACCCCAGGACGCTGCTCTCCAGTGTCTGTGGGGAAAGAGAGGGTCTGTGAGGGACGTGGGACCCGAGCTCCCTGGCCTGGATAAAAGAGGAGCAAAGTCCTGCTGCCCAAGATACAGGTTCCCAGGAGAGTTGCTCAGGAAATCCCCACGACGGGCAAAGCCTGGACGTCAGAATCCAATTGGCAAACAGCGCCATGGGAGGGGAGTCTCAGGAGCTCCTGCCCCAGAAGGGCCAGAGAAGCAAACTAAACCCCATGACCGACTAGCAAACCCTGTCAGGACAGCACAGAGTGTTGAGGGCCCCAATTCAGTGCTGGCCCTAGACCAGTGAGGCCCCATTGTGCTGAGAGGTCACTCTACCCCAAAAATCTGGATGTAAGCACCCCCCAGGGCACTGGGATAAGGAAGCCACAGCAGTTGAGCCCCACCCACTTCTTTGCCCCCAGTCCCGCCAGGAGCTGCACATCAGGGTCCCTGTGCACCCCACCACTGCCACAACCTCTCCCACCCTCAACTCCCACGATGCACCCACCCTTCCTCCTTTCTGCTAAGCCCACGCTCCCTCACCCTGGACAGGGTGGGCACAACCCCCAGGACCCACCTGGATAACCGTCTCCAGGGCCAGCTGGGCCTCTAGCGAGTCCTCCAGCCCCAAGCTCATGGGGGAGGGGGGTGCTATGGGCACCCCTCCTGCCCCCTTCCCCTGGGCCCAGAGACTAGCTGAGCCCGTCTGCCCCTCGGCCAGGCTGCTGTGCTGAGCATCGGACAGATTAGGCTTAAATCCGGCGGCTCCCCCATGTGACCACAGAGGGGGAGGAGTGGGGTGGGGGGGCCGCAGGGACGGGGAGGAGGTGGAAGAGGAGGGGAGGGGAGCAAGGGAAGAAGGAAGAAGAAGAATGAAGAGGGGAAGGACGAGAGGGAGAGGAAGGGAGGGGTGGAGACTCGGGAGAGAGGGAAGCAAAGGAGGGAAGGGGGTAGAGGTGCAGACCCCCTCTTTGACGGCTGCTGGGTCCTAGAGCCCTCCAAGCCCAGAAGGTGTGGTCAGTGTCCAGGAGGCAGGAAAGGCCAGAGTTCAAAGTCTAAGGACCGTCTTCTCTGACCCAAAACCAGGGTCACATGATTTGCTAAGAATGTATTAACAGGGCACTGGGAGGAAGTTTTCCCACATCAGTTGCAGGCTGTGGAATCACCCAGACCAGGCAAGGAACTGAATCCCACCACTGGCTGTGTGCCCCCAGGAAAGCAACTTTGCCTCTCTGAGCCTCAGTGTCTTCATTTGTAAAATGTGGATAATATTGGTGTCCACCTCATGCAGCTGCCTGGGGGGGTTAAACAAAACAGTGGGCAGCACATTTAAAAATCCAGGGCCCTGGTCCCAGAGGCCCACCCACTGCCTCCCACTGTCCCTTCCCTGTGGCAAGGGGGCTGTATGGCTGGACTATATGAAGAAAGACTCATTAACAACCTGCAATATGCAGATGATACAACCTTGCTTGCTGCAAGTGAAGAGGACTTGAAGCACTTACTGATGAAGATAAAAGACCACAGCCTTCAGCATGGATTACACCTCAACATAAAGAAAACAAAAATTCTCACACCTGGACCGATAAGCAATATCATGATAAATGAAGAAAAGATTGAAGTTGTCAAGGATTTCATTTTACTCAGATCCACAATCAACACCCATGGAAGCAGCAGTCAAGAAATCAAGAGACGTATTGCATTGGGCAAAATCTGCTGCAAAAGACCTCTTTAAAGTGTTAAAAATCAAAGACGTCACCTTGAAGATTAAGGTGCACCTGACCCAAGCCATGCATGGAATTTTCAATCACATCATATGCATGTGAAAGCTGGACAATGAACAAGAAAGACAAAAGAAGAATTGATGCCTTTGAATTATGGTGCTGGCGAAGAATATTGACTATACCATGGACTACCAGAAGAATGAGCAAATCTGTCTTGGAAGAAGTACAGGCAGAGTGCTCCTTGGAAGTGAGGATGGCAAGACTTCGTCTCACATACTTTGGACATATTATCAGGAGGGACTGGTCCCTGGAGAAGGACATCATGCTTAGTAGAGTCGAGTCGGTGAAAAAGAGGAAGACCCTCAACAAGATGGACTGACACAGTGGCTGCAACAACAGGCTCAAACATAGTGACGATTGTGAGGATGGGGTAGAAACAGGCAGTGTTTCATTCTGTTGTACACAGGGTTGCTATGAGTCAGAACCAACTCGACAGCACCTAACAACAACAACAACACTCTTTACAGGAAGATGGACAGGTCTTTTCTTCCAAAGAGCCACTGGTATAATCGAACTGCCGACCTTTCAGTTAGCAGCCGAGTGCCTAACCATTGCACTACCAGATCTCCTTCTCCTGGGTATATATCCCAAAAACAAAACAAAATCTACTGCTGTCGAGTCCATTCCAACTTGTGATGACCCCATGTGTTACAGAATAGAATGCTCCATAGGGTTTTCTTGGGTGTAATATTTACGGAAGCAGATTATTGCCAGGCTTTTCTTCCACCGCACAGAGTGGGTCAGAATCCCCAACCTTTAGGTTAGTAGCTGAGAGCAAACCAGAAGACTTGAAAGCAGGAACTCAAATAGATACTTGTACACCAATGTTCACTGCAGCATTATTCACAATAGCCAAAAGTGGAAACAACTCAAGTGCTCAAGTGTCCATCAACAGATGAATGGGAAAACAAAATGTAGTGGTGCACTGGTTAAGAGTTTGGCTGCTAACAAAAAGGTCAGCAGTTCAAATCCACCAGCCACTCCTTGGAAGCCCTATGGGGCAGTTCTACTCTGTCCTATAGGGTCTCTATCAGTCAGAATCGACTGGATGGCGATTGGTTTTTTAGCATACACATGCAATGGAATATTATTCAGCCAAAAAGAGAAATGAAGTTCTGACACACGTTACAACACGGAGGAACCCTGACAACATGCTGCGTGAAATAAGTCAGACACAAAATGATCATATTTATTGAATGATCTCCCTTATATGAAATACATACAGTATGCAAATGCATAGAGACCAAGGTTTATTAGGGGTTACCAGGGGCTGGGGGAAGGAAGGAATGAGGAGTTATTGCTTAAGAGGTACTTTCTGCTTGGAGTGATGAAAAACTTTGGAAACAGGGTGATGGCTGCAGAACACAGTGAACTCTACACTTAAAATAATTAAAATGGCAAAAACAAAAAAAAGTCACCTTCTGTGAGAGCTAACCCTGACCTCCCTGGCAGTACCTGGCCACTGTTTTCTCAACATGTATGTTGTCTGTCTCCTCCAAGGGCAGGGACCATGTCGGCCTTGTTCACTGTTGTCTCCACAGTGCCCGAGGCCTAAAGCTTCATAAACAGTTGTTGAATGAATCAATGCTAAGAGACATGCAATATGGGAAATTAAAGGGGAAAAAAAGGAAAGAAAAAAAAAACAATTCCACTTGGCTGTGGCTGGGGTCGCATTGGGCATGTCTTGACCATGGATATTACCCATTAATGGTGATCACTGGAAAGACATAAGTGAGCACCTGTGGGATTCCAGGAGTTCAAGGTGAAAACCAGGCAGTGTTCCCAATTTGCAGCCCTGCTGGCGCAGTGGTTAAGAACTCGGCTGCTAACCAAAAGGTCAGTAGTTGGAATTCACCAGCCACTTCTTGGAAGCCTTGCGGGGCAGTTCTGCTCTGTCCTATAGGGTCACTATGAGTCTGAATCCACGGCAACGGGTTTGGTTTTGGTCCCCCATTTGGGACCTCTGGGCTGGAAGGGTGCCTCGCCTCTAAGTGCTGATTCCCATGCCCAGGGCTTGAGAGAAAGATTGGGAAGGGGAGGAGTTAAGTAAGGGAAGTGGGTAGCCTGGGGCAAGGGCTCTAGGGTTTCTTTGAGGTTGGCAAAATCCTAAAATCCAGGGGTTCGGGTTCCTGAGCTCTTTCCTGAGCCCTCTTGAACCCTACTCTTGGCTGAAGAGGTCCCGCCGGGCCTCAGCCTCTGGTCTCTGCCTACCACAGGACTTATTTCTTAAGCACCTGCCGGGAACTCAGTTGAGGAAAACAGGAAAGCTGGGATGTCAACAGACAGGACCCATGCTCCAGTGTCCCAGCCCCTAAAACAAGTCGCGGTCCGAGAGGGAGTTGGGGAGATGTGGTTACCAACGGGGCAGACATCCGCCCAGAGCTCGGTCTGGTCCCCAGATTGAGTGCGGGGGATGGAACAGGGTGGGGGTGGAGCTTGTTCAGACCCCATTTTAGAAACCCAAGGGATGGAGGGCTCCTGCTAGCTGTGCCATCTTGGACAACTCAACTGGCCACTCTGGGCCTCAGTTTCCTCATCGGTAGATAATCTGGACTCGCAGGATTGTAAAGAAGATAAAACAACGCCGCATACGAGGAGGGCGCACAGGAGGCCGCCATCAGGGAGCTCCAGCTTGTGGAGCGAGAGGAACCCCAGAGCGGAGGGGTCTGTGGGCGCCTCCAGGCCGCCGCGTCCGGACAAGACCCCGCTAACCCTGCCCGCCCCAGCCCGCGAGGATCGGGGCAGGATTCGGGGGAGCGCAGGAGGCAGGTTGTCGGCACACAACCCAGCCAGCGCTCTCTCCTCGCAACCGAATGTGTCCTGAGCGCCCCCGGGATCCCCAGGACGGCGTCCCCGCCCCAACCTTGCGCGCGCGCCCGCCCGCCTTCTCGCCGCCGGCGCGCGCTGCAACCTCAGCCCCACGGCCAGCCCCCCATGCGCCCACGGCCTCCTACCATCGGGG
>NW_004443984.1:13219766-13263338 GCF_000243295.1 Trichechus manatus latirostris
GGGCAGTACTGGGCGGGGCCGGCCTCGTACCGCAGCGAGGGGGACGGGGGCGGAGCCGGCGCCGGAACCACCCGCGCTCCCGCGTCGCCCCGGGTCGGAGGGCGCGCCCTGGGACGGGGGTGGGGCGAGCGGGAGCTGTGAGCTTGCCGGCACCGTTCATAAAGCGGTTCATGAAGCATGGTGCTGAGGGCTTTGCATACACGAGCGCTTTGACTGCTCCGGGCAACCGAGCACAGAAGGATTATTATCTCCTTTCGCATAAGCGGGAAACTGGAGATTAGGCAAGTGGCTCAAGGTCACGCCGCTGCAAGGTGGCAACGCAGGATCGGAACACAGCCAGGCTGCAGGGAGAGTGCCTGCAATCCCTGGCCCAGCCTTTGTTGTTGTTGTTAGGATACAGCTATAGAGGAAACCATGCTTTTGAGACGAAAACACAGCGCTGTGGAAGTCTGGTGCTTATTTCTACAGTAATAATGTTACCTTCCACCCCCCACAGACCTCAACCTCTCTCTGTACTTGAAAGCACTGGACCAAATCACTCCTTTTCAAACCGGGAGGCGAGTCTGAACCTAGAGCTGAGGAAGAAGTGTGATTTGTTTGAAAAAGCATGTGTAATTTTTAGAATTTTATGTCTGGAGGACAATAAATGCCCAGAAAGAAACACCCTCAGGCCCTGACCGATAGTTCTGCGTTTCCAGGATGGTAGAAGGAGTCCCTGGGTGGCGTGAACAGTTAAGTGCTGGACCACTAGCTGAAAGGTTGGTGGTTCAAACCTACCCGGACGCACCTTGTAAAACAGGCCTGGCAATCTGCTTCTTAAAAGTCACAGCCTTGAAAACTCTATGGAGCAGTTCTCCTCTGCACACATGGGGTCACCATGGGCTGGAATTGACTCAAGGGGGAGCTTTATATTTATCAAAGGGGAACCTGGTTTTAGAGGCTGCTAATGGTGCGGGCAAGGCTGTGGCCTGGGCCAAGGCTGATTCAAGGGACATTTGGGTCAATCCCTAGGGTCTAGGGGGAGGGGGAAGCCAGGGTTGGGAGAAGGGCCCAGTCTCCCAGAAGTGTCCTGGCCCGGCTGTGGAAGGGCTGACCTCTGCTGTAAAGCCTGCCCCCAGGTGACCATGCATGGCTGGCTTGTGATCCCAGCTGGAGTCTCCAGACCTGCTGGGTCCCTACCTGACAGGCTCACAGCCCCACCAGTCCAGTTCTCATCCGGCCTGTCCCTTTGGAGCCCTTGCTCACTCACTCACTCCAGAGTGCTCCTCCCAGCAGAGGGGCTGGGCTCAGGTCCCACCCCTCCCTTCAGAGGACCCAGCCTGTTGCCTGTCCTGCCCAGGCCCCTCTCCACCAGTACCTCCACCTCCCAGGTGGCCTACACTGGCTGTGCTCCTGTGCTGTGCTGGCTGCTTCCTCTCACACTTTCTCATTCTGTCCTCAGTCCTCCCTGAACGCTTCTGTGAAACAGGTTTGAAGATTACCTTCATTTTACAAAAGAAGAGACTGAGGCTCAGAGAGGTGAGGCACTTGCCCAAAGACACACAGCAGACAGCTCAGTGGCTTCCAATTCCACGCCCTTTCCACTACACCATGCTGCCTCACTCGAGATTTTAGGGAAGATAGCAAACAGCTCCTCTCTCCTTGATCTTCTTAAACCTGGAAGCCACAGGAGCCGGCTCAAGAAGTCCTGGGTCTCCCTCCTGCAGGGAGGCACATACTTACATCTGCTTCTTTGGGAGGCCTCTAACTCCTCTATGTGAAGAGCCTGGGTCCCCTGCTGTGTTGACTCTGTGGCTCAGCTCAGCCTGGCCTGTGATCATGTGAATCCCCAGGGCTGTCACCCACTGGTCATTCCTTCCCATAACCAGGTGGTAGCCAGCCCAATGACCTCAGGACCAGCAACCAGAAGGGAGTTATGTCAGGTGCTCACCTGCTCACTGTGGAGGGTTCTAAATCTGCAACTCAGGTAACTGGGAAACAAGGTTGCTAGGGCCAAACGTCTGCCAAATCCTGGTGCTAGGCTGGGTTGGACTCTGTCCACCATCAGCAAAACCACATTAACCAGGAGGCTTAGAGGACAGGCATTCTGGTTAACTGCATTTGCTGGATATCTGAAGGCTAACTTGGAAAGCCTTTCTAAAATGCCTGACTTTAATAGCAAAAAGTTAGAAAAACTGTTATGTCCATCAATAAGACATGCCAGCAAGAAACTAAAGTCCTTAATCTAGTAGTTACTAAGGAACTGAATGCTGCCCGCAACCACATGAGCTTGGAAATGGATCCTTCCCCAGTCAAGCCTTCAGATGAGACCCTAGCCCTGGCCTACACCATGATTGCAGCCTTACAGTTAACCCATTACTGCTGAGTCAATTCCAACTCATAGCTACCCTATAGGACAGTAGAACTGCCCCACAGGGTTTCCTAGGCCGTAATCTTTATGGTGAGCCCTGGTGGCACAGTGGTTAAGAGCTCAGCTGCTAACCAAAAGGCTGGCAGTTTGAATCCACCAGCTGCTCCTTGGAAACCCTATGGGGCAGTTATGCTCTGTCCTACAGAGTCACTATGAGTCGGAATCGGCTCGATGGCAATGAGTTTGGTTTAACGGAATCTTTACGGAAGCAGACTGCCACATCTTTCTCCTATGGAGCCACTGGGTGGGTTTGAACCACTGACCTTTTGGTTAGCAGCCCAGTGCTTAACCACTGTGATACCAGGGCTCCTGCAACCTTGCAGAGAACTCAGCTGAGCTATGCCCAGACTCCTGACCCACAGACACTGTGAGATAATGCGTGTTGTTTTAAGCTGCTAAGTTTGTGGTAATATAGTTACGCAGCAATAGATAACTAACACAAGAGGAGAGCTAAGGGTATTTGAAGTAGGAATCTGTGTGGAAAAGTTTGGACAGATTTACAGGCTGTATGGCCCTAGGAGACCACTTAACATGCTTCTTTGGGCCTTACTTTCCCCTTGCTTCCAACGTAGCAGCTATTGCTTATGAAATGCTTGCCCTGTGCTAGGCACTGTTCTATGCACTTAATACCTACACTCATTTCACCATTACAACCACCTTCCCTCTGAGGTAGGTAGATAGGGAGATAGCTGCCATTGACTCTGATTCTTGGTGACCTTACGTGCAACAGAACAAAATGTTGCCTGGCCCTGTGTCATCCTCATGATTACCAGCATGTTCAAGAGCCCATCATTGCAGCTACTGTGCCAATCCATCTCACAGAGGGTCTCCCTCACCCTTGTTGGCCCTTTACTTCACCAAACATGATGTCTTCCTCTAGTGATTGATCCTTCGTGATGGCACGTCCAAAGCAAGTGAGTGGGACAATGTTCTGTAGTGATCGACAAGGTTTTCATGGGCTAATTTTTGGAAGTAGATCACCAGGTCTTTCTTCCTACTCTGTCTTAGTCTGGAAGCTCTGCTGAAACCTGTTCACCGTGGGTCACCCTGCTGGTATTTGGCGTAGCTTCCAGCATCACAGCAACATGCAAGCCACCACAGTGTGACTGAGGTAATGTTAAAAAATAAAAATAAAAACCCAAACCTGTTGCTGTTGAGTCGATTCTGACTCATAGCGACCCCACAGGACAGAGGAGAACCATCCCATAGGGTTCCCAAGGCTGTAATCTTTACAGAAGCAGACTGCCACGTCTTTCTCCCATGGAGTGGCTGGTGGGTTCAAACCACTGACCTTCTGGTTAGCAGCTAAGTGCTTAACCACTGTGTTGCCAGAGCTCCCTGAGGTAGGTACTCATCCCTATTTAACAAATGAGACTGAAGCACAGTGAGATGTAACCAAAGTCGCAGAAGTGGTAAGTAGCCACTGAATAGGTACTTGGAAGTGTCTGAGCAGGGAGTGAGCAGGGCGAGCTGAGGCTCTGGGGGCAGAGTGGGCTGGAGGAGGGACAAGACCAACTTTTCCTCACAGCAGCTTGAATGTCAGAAGATATTTTAAAGTTTAGGATTTTTCTCCTGATTACGGATTCAAAGAGGAGCCCTGGTGGCGCAATGGTTAAGTGCTCAGCTGCTAACCGAAAGGCTGGCAGTTCAAATCTACCAGCAGCTCCACGGGAGAAAAGACCTGGTGATCTGCTCCCATAAAGATTACAGCCAAGGAAACCCTATGGGGCAGTTCTACTCTGTCACATGAGGTCACTATGAGTTGGAAATGACAGAACACAACAATAACAGATTCAAAGCAGGTAAATTTAAAAACAGAAAAACACAAAAAATATTAAAATCACCTGTAATATTGCTTGTCATAGCAAAAGACTGGAAATAGCCTCTATTACTTATCTACTGCTGTATACAAATCCCCAAAACTTAGCGACTTAAGACAACATACGTTGATTCTCTCGGTTTCTGAGGGTGAGGAATCCAGTGCAGTGTTTCTGGGTCTTCTGGTTCAGGGTCCTCACAGGCTGCAATCAAGGTGTCGGATGATGCTGTGGCATCATCTTAGGTTAACTAGGAAACGATCCACTTTCAAGTTCATTCACATGTCGTTGGCAGGATTGTTCCTGGAAGGCTGTTGGACTGAGGGCGTCAGTTCCTCAGAGGCTCTTAGCAAGATGTCACCATCTGCTGCCACATGGGCCTCTCCCTAGAGCAGCGCACAACATGGCAGCTGGCTTCTTCAAAACCAGCAAGAGTCTCTAAGCAAGACAAACATTGCAACCTTATATAACATAATCATGGAAGTAGTATCTCATGACCTTTGTGTTATTCTATTGGTTAGAAGCAAGTCCCAGATTCTGCCCACATTTGAAGGGAGGGGACTACACAAGAGTATGAATCCCAGGAAGTGGAGGTCATGGGGGCCATCCAGGGGTAGATTATCCAATAAGCAAGGTAAGCCCAGTGCTTAACTTGCTTATTATCTGTAGTGAACAATTTCACATAGGTTTCACCACATCATTCACATGAAATTCATGTGGAATTGCTCACTACAGATTAGTAAGTAAGCACAAGTAAACTCGTGCTACCTTGCTTACTGGGTCATCCACCCCTGTCAGGGATTGTAAATTTGAAAAGAGGCTTTTATTCTGTAGGAAGGTGCTGTGGAGTTGGGAGAGAGACAGATGCCACCCAGACCTAGAAGCAGAATCTTTGATGTGGTGAAAAGATGTGAAATTGTTCACTACAGATGATCTGGTAAGCAAGGTAAGCACCGTGCTTCCCTTGCCTAGTGGATAACCCCCCCTGGGGCCACCTGAGTCTGTCCGCTACACCTCTCAGCGTATCTAAATCCTCCCATTGTGCAGAGAGTAGCTTAGGTCTCACAGACCCCCAAACCAATGCCTATCTCCTGTCATCCATTTTATCCACCTCCCACCCCTACCCCCACCAATTTGCAAGCTCCAGTCAGGAGTGTAACAAAGGGGTTCCTGGTTGGATATTCAGTTTTCCCAAGGATCCTGCGCCTGTAACAAGAAATTTTCAGTTGGTGACAGAGAGCACCAAACTGTTCCTTGCCCCAGACTCGAGGTACTTTTCAATTAGATCTTAATGGCTGCTTCCTTATCAGCTGCCTCCTCCTCTTCCTCATAATTAACAGGTCTGGTATCTTACACCAACCCATCAGTTGCCACCAAGTCAATTCCAACTCATGGCAACCTAACTCTAGGTAACAGTAATTAAAGCCAAACTATCCAATGTGCACCTGCTAATGCTTTGTATGCCTCACCTGAGTGGCGCTCAGAGGTTAAGGAAGGGGGAGCCTGTGGTCACACATCTAACCAGGGGAGTCTAGATCCAAAGCTCAGGTCTGTGTCCAGAACCTTCCATGGAATACAGTAACTTCTAATGAAGGGCTTCCTCTGTCTAAGCTTTCTCATTTCCAACCTTCAAGCACTTAGAAAAAAGTAACTCTCGTCCAGGTGGGAAGTAATGTGATGTGAAATACACACAGGCTTATTACCGAGAATCCTCTGATGCTTGCCTTGTCCTTATTCAATGGGCAAGAGGATCCTCAATTTTTGTTTCTCTTCTCCTACACTCACAATGGTTCCATTCACATACAATCATGGGGATGGCACAGGGTCGGGCAGCACTTCCTTCTATTGTACGTGGGGTCATCATGAGTCAGGGGCCGACTTGACGGCAGCTAACAATAACAACACTGTGTATTTCCCAGAATGGCTGTCTCCAAAACCAATGATAAAGGCTGTATCTTTCTTACAGAATCCTCAGGCAAGAGCAGTATATTTTTTTTTACCTCCGTGCATCTGAACACCCCTCCTATTTAGAGAGATACCTCCAGAAGGAGGTCTTGGTGGGAGGCAGGACCCCCCTCACTTCAGAAGGCAAGGAGCCAGATGCTCTAGCACAACCTTTCGTACCCAAAGTTCCACAAGAGAATTAGGCCCTACAGAAAATGATGTGAGCAACTGCTGTCCCAACAGTTCCAAGGATGGTGCACAGATTGTGCTCTTCTAGATGCACAGTAAAGAAGTGTCTGGCTGGCTCAGGGCATTAGGGTCTAACTCTCACTTTGGCCAAGCTGACACCCTGGCCCCAGACTTTAAACCTAGACGTGTGCTCAGTGGTGACAGACGTGGCTGCCAGTCTAGCTGGGGCATCTTGAAATAAGGTTTAGCAGCCATGCTGCTAAAAATACTTGCATCTTTGACATATATTGATAGAAATAAATTTATTATTTCTTTATCTTAGAAATTTGGTCCCACAAACAGGCCAACACTTCTTTCAGTTCATGGTCTTCACCCTTCACAAAAGAAATCTCTCAGCTGAGAGGTAAGATGAGTCAATAAAAGGAATTTCAGAGGTGAGCTCAGATAAAATTATCTCTGATGAACCAGTAATCCAAGCAACCTTAGACTTCCAGTTCACTCTGAGCTCCTGTCTGTCAGTGACAGTCCCTGAAGGAGAAAAAAAGAGGTTGTCTGCAGACAAGGCACTTCAGAAACCTCCAAGGAGAAAACCCAAGTCAGCCAAGGAACTGCGTTGTGAGCCCCAGAGAGCTGCCAGCGGACAGAAGGGCTGACGCACCTCCATGAGACGAGTTCCCACCTTCTGACCAAACAGTTCCATCCTCTTTCAGCGCCTGCCTCGGCCCTGCACTGCCCGCCTGGGCTGAAGACATGGAAACCAGGCACCCTGGCAGAGCTGCGCACTGCTTCCTGAGGCCCAGGGCAGCCCTGCGCTGACAGGGGAATGTCTCAGAGGCTCCTATTGGGGCACGCCGTGGAAGCAGTCCCTTTTGCAAAGACAAGGAGTTAGGGCAGATCAGCACATTTGCAAAGCAAATATTAAAAAGGAAATAAAAAGCTACTGAATACTCCCAACTCCCCTCCTAATTGTCTATTCAAGCTGCGGCCTATAAACCTGCTAGAAATCAGGAAGGAAGCCTCCTTAAGTGACTACAGACAAAGAGAGTGCAGAAAGCCCCTCTTCTGAACAGCGATCACGTGACACATGTAAACCCTGAGAAGGGCTGATGTGAATCCAGGTAGCAAACTCAACCCCTTCTTTTGCTTTTGGGGCTTGTGTTTAATATGGGTCATTGTGATGGAAGAAGTCAAGCCTCGGAGTCTCTCTCATGGCAAGAGGACAAAAGGGATGGGGCTCCTACAGCTTTTCTTCTCCTGTGTTCTGGTCACATACTGGGATCCCAGGCACCAACCAGTGTGACAAGGTGCCAACTGACTGTTTAATGCGCCCAGTCTGTCAAAGGAGCCAGGCATGGAGGAGAGAGTCATGCTCCAAACACAGGGGCCAGCAGGGAGCGCTTCATCCTCCTTCTTATGTCCCAGATGAGGTGGCTCCTTTCCAGAAGTTGTATGAGGAAAAGAGTGTGCTCAGGTCAGAACTGGACCCAGCCTGTGCCAGGCTGAGTCTGGTTGGATGTTGACCTATAAAAGGAAGATAGGGAGATGTGGGGGGGTCAGATGTTTGAAAATACAAAGCAGATAAAAGTTATCTTCTCTCTTTGCAGAAAGAGCTCTAGGAAGTCAGTCCCTGAATGTTCCAGACTAAGGTTCAGCAAACCATGGTCCACAGGCCAAACTGGGCATTCTGCCTCTTTTTGTAAACAAAATTTTATTGGTACACATCCATACTCATTCATTTACTTATTATCTGTGGCTGCTTTCATGCTACAACAATAGAGTTGACTGGTTGCAACAGAGACTATATGGCCTGCAAAGCGCAAAATATTTGCTATCTGGTCCTTTACAAAAAAAGTTTGCTGACCCCTAACATAGACTATATAATACATGATGGTGCAATAGGAATTTGGCATCTTTTCACCCTGATTCCAAGTGAAGGCCTGATATTTTCTGGAGCCAGAGAGGGCAAGAGACCTACCAGAGGTCCCATGAGGATGGGCCAAAGCTAGAAGCTGGGTCTTCTAACTCTCAGCCCACTCATCTGGGGCAGCTGGGGAGATGCGGAGAGAGGGAAGTACTGAGGACAAGCCAAGCATTTGGTGAGGTGGTTTAAAGGACCAGAAAGATGTGCAAAACGTCGTTCCAGGTCACCCAGCAGCGGAGAGCAGTCAAAAGCCTTCCTGGAGATAACTGTGTCAGCCTAAGCAGGGGCACTGGGGCTCTGTGCTCTGGCTAGCCTGAAAATGTCCACATCAGAGCTGCTGTGTAGGAACAAACCAGCCACAAGGGAGGTGTATGGAGCCCACGTGTTTTTAGAGAAACAGCCCTGACCCTAGTCCCACCATGAGAACGTGACCCTCCTCACCCTGTCGATTTGGTAAAGTCTCCCCAGACATCGGCGGTGGCAGGCTTGGGCTGCGGCCAAGACACGGTGGCACCTCCTATCGATGTCCAAGGGGTTGGGAAAGAAGAGAAGGAGACAAAGGAGTCAAAGATCTCTTTTTTATCAGTTTTGTCAGATGTCTCAATGACCCCAAAATCAGTCTGTGACTCCAGGTGGCTGAGAAGACCCACAGTGAAACGTGTTTTTGGACAACAAAGCACCAATGAGATGCCACATTTCCACCATTTTCTCACAAGCCCCAGGGGGCTCCTGGAGAAAAGGCAGAAAGCCACATACAAGGTAGAGGGGAGGCGGGCAGTGAGGGTGATCACATGTCATCATCACCCATACCTGAAGCTGACTTTGTTTTTAACTGTTGATGGTGAAAATCTATCTAAAACTTACTATCTATTGTCCTGGCTTCTTGAATGGAGAACATCCACTAAAACCATAAGGTCATCTAATCTAAGGCCCTCAGTCCAGTGTCTGGATCAACCAATACTTGCTGAGTGCACATTACGTGCCAGACATCTGGTTTAGGGGTTGAGGAGGGCCTTCCAGAAAGGGTGACACAGCTGCTGATACCGCTGCGTGTCTGTTCACATGGTGGGCGGCAGGATGGGGCTGTAGTGCCTGCTTTTGTGCTTTTCTGGTACCTCCCCAGGAGCTGCCAACTGTCCCTTCTGAACGCCACACGCCTGCCACCCTCCGCCTTCCTACCAGTTTGCTATTTTTTATCTACTCTGGGCTGGGAAACCACATAAAACTAGGGCCTTCAACAGATTATAGAGTTTTAATTTATCAAGTGCTCAACATACATTATCTCATCTGAACCTCATTACTGGCCCTGGGGAAAGACAGGGCTAGCCGTGTGACTTCATGCAGGTCACTTAAGTCTCAGTTTCCTTATCTCTAATAGTACTTCACAGGACTGGAAGATTAAAATGTGGAGTGCTTAGAATAGGAACATGATGACATTATTAACAAACACAAGCTAACATTCAGTGAGCATTACAATGTTCTAGGTATTATTCTAAGCGCCGTACCTGGATTAGCTCATTTGATCCCTACAAGAAACCTGTGCTGTAGGTACCATTACTATCTCCATCCTACAGATGAGGAAACTGAGGCACAGAGAACTGACCAATTTTCTGAAGATCACATAGCTGGTGAGCTAAAATTTGAACTCAGGCAGTCTGGTTTTGGAGCATATAGTAAGTGTTCAATAAATGTTAGCTATTCATGACTCATTATCTGAAACCATTTTGTTTGCAGACATGCCAACTGCCTTGTCTTACATATTAGAATGAGGGCTCTGGAGGGCAGGGACTTGGTGCAGGATCCCTAATGCCAGGTACTCCATCTTACTGGTTAAAAATGGACTGGCAGGAAGGAACAGTTCGGAAAAGGACGGTGAGAATGGTTGCCCAACTCAAAGAATATAATCAATGTTACTGAATTGTACATGTAGAAACTTGAACTGGTGTATGTTTTTGCTATGTACAGTCTCAATAATAACAACAACAAAAAATATTTAAAAAAAAAATCAAAAAACACCAGCAACCCGGGGCCTGAGGCAGTGGCTCTCAGACCTCAGTAAGCATCCAACTAACATAGGGAGCACAGTAAGAATGCAGATTCTTGCCCCTTACCCCAAAGCAATGCCAAGCAGGTGGTCCGTGACCCTCCCCCCCAAGAAACAATGCTTAAAGAATTAATTCCTGGCACCAGGGCAGGGGCTACTGGAGTGCTTCTCCTCCTGTGGGGCATTCCCCACAGGGCTGAGGTTGGAAATCCAACCTCTAACCAGGGGAGCCAACATCAGGGACTCAACATCTGGCAAGAGCTGTGTGGAGAAAGAAGGCTGGTGACGATCACCCAGCCTGGGGAATCCGGGAGCATCAAGCTGGGCCAGGCAGGGCAGGGAGATAGAGAAGGGGCTGGCATCTGGGCACTGGCAGAGGCTGGCACTAGGCACTAACTTCTCACGAGCCCCTGGGGCTCTCCTTAGACCCTGGAAGCACCAGCACAGCTTACTGGGGGAGCCGCCTCACAGCTTCACAGCAGCCTGATAGCCAGGCCTCACTGGGGAGCTTGTGCCAAACACTATCACCACTTTTACTTCCTACCACTCACCTTTGCATACCTTATGCTGCAGCCATCACCCTGAACACATCAGGTGTTTACAAGCCTGAGCTTTATTTATGCTCGTCTCTCTGCCGAGAATGCCAACTGTCCCTGCCCCCATCTCCTTCCTTCAAGACCCAGCTCAATGCCACTTCTTCTGTGAAGCCCCTGGAGATCACTCTGACTGGAAGTGAGTCTCATCCCCACACACTGGGTCTCTGTGCCTGTGACTCATCCTTCCCACTAGATATGAGCTCCCCATGAGCAGAGCCCAGGGCTCCATCACCCACAAGCCGACACAGAGAACCAGGAACCTACATGCTGACCACTTCAGAGTAACAAATTAGTAGTTCCTGCCAGGTGGGCAGACACCCAGAAGGGATAAGTAGTGGGTACTCACGGAGCAGGGGAACCTCTTACCTGGTGTGTGCAGGATCGAGTTTGACATGTACAGGTACTAGTGGCGGATCAGTGAGTGAAGGAGAGAAAGCCACGGTGCCCCTGCTGCCAGAGGGAGGGGAACCCACTGGGGCAGATTAAGCAGAAAGTACAGTCACCACTGGAGTCCCTGGATGGTGCAAATGGTTAAGTACTCTGCTGTTAACCAAAAGGCTGGAGGTTCGAGTCCACACAGAAGTGCCTTGTAGAAGTAGACCTACTTCTGAAAAATCAGCCACTGAAAACCCTATGGAGCACAGTTCTACTCTGACATACACGGGGTCGCCATGAGTCAGATATCGACTCCATGGCAACTGGTTTACGGTCACTACTGTGCACTGACCTGAACTGGGAACAACTGCTGGCTGGGCGGGGGACACCCCAACAGACAACTGCTCTCCAGGGGGAGGGATAAGGCTGGAGACTTTTCCCCCTGGGGGAGGAGGAAGCAGGCTCAGTCCTCCTGTGCTGGCGGGCCGGGCTCGGGGAGTCCCAGCGGCTCCTTCCTTCTTCTTCATGTTCTAAACAGAAGAGAAGAATGCAAATTAGTCAATTCTGCTGAAGTCCCACCTGCTATTAGAAAACCTCACAGGGAGATGGAAAACGTGATCCCCAGACCCCAAACATCTGTATAACCCAAACACGGTCAAGAGCCATCCCATACCTTGACACCTTGATTGTTCTGAGCCGTATTCAATGCATCACCATTCTAAAGCTATCAGGAATGTTTTAAAAAGCAAGCACCTGACTTCACTAAATATTAGAGGAATGCAAATCAAAATGATATACTATTACACACCCACTAGAATGGCTACAATGAAAACCCTCAGTACTGACAAGCGTATGGAGCAACCAGAACACTCATGCACTGCTGCTGGCAGTGTAAACTGGTAAAACTACTTTGAAAAATGGGAAGAATCTACTAAAGGCAAACACTGAACTATGACCCCGCAACAGAGGTGCGTACATATGTGCACCAAAGGACATGGACGCCAACCTCCACAGGAGCCCTATTTGTAATAGCTGCAAACTGGAAACTGCCCAATGTCTACCATTAGTAAAATGGGTAAGTAAATTGGGTATATTCTTACCACAGAATATGCCACAATAATGAGGACAAATAACTACATGCAACAACACGGATCCATCTCAGAAACATCATATTGAGTGAAAGAGAAAAGTCATATGCAGGAGAGTACAAAGTGTATGATTCAATTCATAAAAATTAAAGACAGGCAACATCTAGGGTATTCCAAATCAGGACAGTGGTTAGTCGGGGTAGGCAGAGCAGAAGAGGGGCTTCTGGCATGCTGACACTCTGCTTCTTGATCTGAGTGCTGGTTTACTTGGGTATGTTGTTTTTTAAAAAATTCACTGAGTTCTGCATTTATGATCTGTGTACTTTTTCGTATGCATTTTATTATACTTCAATAAAAGGTTGAACGCAACAAACAAACCAAGTGTGAGCCACAAACCAGAGCAAGTTTCAAAGATGAAGACGACATGGTTCCCTACTTGTATGGCTTGTATGGGAAGCAGTAACATAATCAAATGATTAAGACCACGGCTCTGAAGTCCAAAGACCTCAAAGATCTCCCTGTGAATCCAGCCATACCAGTTATTTCTAGCTCTATGACCCTGGGCAAGTTCTCTAACCTGAGCCTCAATTTTTTCGTCTATAAAAGGAGGAGATTTATTTCATATGAGAAAGTGCCTAAAAACACTACCTGGCCCACAGCAGACGCTCATTAAATGTTAGTTTCCTCCAAGAAAGACCAAGCATCACATCCCAACCAGTCCACTGGATTTGACCTGTATTTTCTCTTAAGGGCCAGCTGGCCAACTTCAAGGGTCCCAAATCATCACCAGCATGAAGCAGAAAAGAGGAGAAAGAGACAATAAGTAAGAAGGAAGAGTGTTATTTTAGGGTTACAGTTTCTTCAAAAAACAAATTCACTGGATCCTTAGCTCCCCCAAATCAGGGCTCTGATTCAACCCCAACCCCATTCCACCCCTGCAGCCAGATAAAGACCAAGCCTTAGCAACCCAGTCCACCCCAACCTTCTCCTGATCTCAGAGAGACTGGCTGCTGCACGCATGGTGCAAAGAAGGGAAAGCCAGGTACAGGGCAGCTCAGAATGAAGACACAGGGAGCCTGATCAACACTACCAGCAGAAGCTGCTCTGCCCATGGCATCCCCTGATCAAAGGCCGGTCACCTACCACCTACCTGGATGCCTCCTTCCCAGAGCTCCCAAACTCTTCCTCACCCCAAGCATGAGGCCAAGATATAGCTTGGGATGAGCACACTGACCCCCTCCTGACCCACATTAGTAGCCAGAGATACCAGCTCTCGGGGCATGTAACTAACGCTCCTTCTGAACTCAGAGGCTTTGCACATGCTGTTCCCTCTGCTCAAACCACTCTCTGATCTCTGTTACCTGTTTACAGGTCACTTCTTCCAGGAAGCCTTTCTTGGCTCCCCCAGCTCTGGGCTACATGCCCATCCTCTGGGAGCCCACAGCATCCTTGGTCATAGAACTTCTCCTGCCAAGTTGTAACTGCATCTTTCCTTGCCTGTCTCAGCTCAACTCTGAGTTTCTTAAGAGCAGAGGCCTCTTGTTCACCCCTGGCGAAGTACCTGGCACAAGGCAGGTACTCAATAAACATTTGCTGAATTGATGGAACTGAACTGTGAGAAAGGAGTGATGGATTCTGGCTGGGCTTCATTTGGTAGCCAGTATCATGTGACCACATGACCGTGGTCAACACAGTGAAAAGAGGGTAAGACTCACCGCAATGTTGAGCTTGATGGTCTGGCCCTCCTTGAAGCCCAGGTCCAATTTGGGGCCTTGGTCTGGGTTCTGGGCTTGTTTTGCAAATTCACACTGCTGTTTCACCCACCTGGGGAGAGAACCAGAAGAGAAAGGTGAGAAAGGAAGAGACCAGCTGCCCTGCACTCACTCACTCACCCGCTACCTGCCATCAGCCCAGGCTGAGGCTTTTATTGAGGCAGGGTGGTAAAACAGCACAGGTGGGGAGTTAGGCCTGAACTCAAATCCTAGCTCTGACAGCTGCATGCACCTCAGCTTCTTCATCAGTAAAACGAGATGACAATTCTCTTTGTCCTAAGAATCGCAATGAGAATTCAATGTGACCATTTATGTAGGGGGTCTGAGCACACCACGTGGCACCTACTGGCCTTCAGGAAATTTGAGAACCTGCCTGCCCAGCACGTGGTATCAGAACTAAGACATGGTCTCTACCACCCTCCAAAGGCTCATAAGGTAGACGGTGAGACCAGAGAAATGCCCAGGAGGTAGGGAGTAACACAAAGGTCTCCCACCCTCTATACAACCATCCATCCAGCAGCCACCCCGGCAGAGCACCAGGTCAGGGAAGAGCCAGAGGCGCCCACACAAGCAGCTGGGCACCCTCTACTTTCTGGCAGCCGGTAGGGAGCACTGCAGAAGTGGGGAGCAATATTCCCAGCCCGTATTTTAGCTTCTTAAAGGATTACCAGGGTGTCTGTTGGGTGGCCTGAGAATCCAACCAACACTTATTATTTCATGGAGGAGCAGGCCCAGGAAGGCCAAATAAGCCTAGCTCAGGGCCAGGTGAGGGAAGAGATGTGACCGACACCTTCATGGTGCCAGCTGACTAGGATGGCAGAGATGGGTCTCAGGAAAAGCAGGTGACTTCAAAGCAGAGATGGGGACTGGCTGAGTGGAGAGAAGAGGGGACTGCCTTGAAGGAGAACTCCTGAGTATTCCTGAGGCTCTGCTAGCAGAGAAATCACACACAATCACTGGGTATCCTAACCTGGGAAATCATTCTGTCCCGGGAAAGGAGGGAGGAGACATGAGCATGTGTCTCCAGGGACCACTCACTTGAAATGGTCCTGTAGCGCAACATTGAAGTCAAAGGCATCACCTCGGTCCCCGAAGCCAACTCCAATAAACGCCCGTCGCCCTGGGGACAACATGCGATCAAGCCCACATTCCAGAGGCAGAGGAAAACACCCTTCTCAAGAGGAAGCACCAAGACCCACACATACCATTTCCATCTTCGATGCGGATAACAAAGTACCTGCTAGAATCCGTCACACTCTCCACAGCTGTGCCAGGAAACTGATCCACTGGTGCCTGAGCAAAGAGCTCCCCTGAAAGCACAAGGCCAGGTGAGCCAGAAGCCATGAGCCCCTCCCAGCCTGGCACTTTATCCCATTACTGGGGTCGGCCCTGTGAGTGAGGCAGACAGGGAAACCTCCCTCTGGGCTTCCAATCAAACCCAGTCTTGCTGAAGGGAACACACAGGTAATCTAACTACAGAAAGACTTCAGTCAGAGGTGGTCAAACCCAGCCCAGTTTTAACTGTTTTATTTCATTGTCAAACATTTTAACATAGATTACATGTAAAATAATCCAGATTTCTGCCTTCTCTTAAAATCAAAAGCTCTGACATCAGCAGCCCGAAAGATTAGATAGGAAACTTAGCAGGCAGTGAGTTTATGTGAATGGGGGAGGACCAATTCGGAAAAGCACGGTGAGAATGGCTGCACAACTAGAAGAATGTAATCAGTATCACTGAATTGTACGTGGAGAAATTGTTGAGACGGTGTACGTTCTGCTGTGTATTTTTCAACAACAACAATAAATTATTAAAATACACTGTCTTAGTTATCTAGTGCTGCTGTAACAGAAATACCACAAGTGGATAGCTTTAACAAACAGAAATTTATTTTCTCACAGGAGATGAGAAGTCTGAATTCAGGGTGCCGGCTCTAGGAGAAGGCTCTCTGTCGGCTCAGGAGGAAGGTCCTTGTCTCTTTTAAGTTTCTGCTCCTGGGTGATCTTCATGTGGTTTGGCATCTTTCTTCCCTCATCTCTGCTTTTCTCGCTTGTTTAATCTCTTTTATATCTCAAGAGAGACTGACTCAAGATATACCATACACTAATCCTCCCTCATTAACATAACAAAGACAACCCATTGCTAAATGGGTTTATAACCACAGGCATAGAGGTTAGAATTTACAACACAAATTTTTGGGGAACACAATTCAATCTATAACATACATACATACATACACACATACACACATTTCTATATATATATTCCGTCTGCTTCAACCACGTACATTACCTACCTGAACCCTTATAGGGCCCTGAGGCAGGCAAGCCCTGGTTAGGTAAATCATATCTTCAAGAAAGGCCTGAGATCTGAGGCGGGGCTCTAGGAAGTACTGCTGAGCCCAGCAGACAGAAGGAAGTTTGCCCATCCATAGGAAAATCTAAAGCATACTAATTTAATTCCATCTTGGAGAAGGGGAAAAGACTGGTTTTACAGGAGCGTCTCGTCAACTACTGCTCTCCATGGTACAGTGCAGCACACTCTTGGTGAATGTGATGGTTAAGTGGTTAAGGTTATCTGTCAACTTGGCTGGGCCACGATTCTCAGTGGTTTGGCAATCGTACGATGTTGTGATCACTTCCGTGATGAGATTTGATACAATGTGATCACCCCCATGATGGGATCTGTTGTGAACAGCCAATCAGTTGAAAGGGAGTTTTGGGCATGCGGCCTGCGTTGAATATAAGCAGACATTCTGGTAAGGCTCATGGGCTTTTGCTCACTCTGAATTCTGTAGCTGGTCCCTGTTTGTCTGACCTCCAGATCTCAGGATTTGAGCTAGCAGCTTACTTGCAGTCTTGCCTGCCGATCTTGGGATTCATCGATCTTTGCAGCCTGTGAGCAAGCGTCAGGCTCTCTGACCTCCGGATCTTGGGTTCACCAAGCTCTGCGGCTCCATGAATCAGGAGACACCTCTATCCTGACCCACGGACTTCGGACATTGTAGCCTCTACAACTGCATGAGCCATTTCCTTGATATAAACCTCTCTCTATAGATATATTTATGCACTTTACTGGTTTTGCTTCTCTAGAGAATCCAGCCTAAGAATTTGGTACTGAGAGTAGGGTGCTGCTGTAACAGATACCTAAAATGTGAAAGCAGTTTTGAAACTGAATAAATAGAGACTAGAAGAATTTTGAAGTGCCTAATAGTAAAAGCCTACATTGCCTTGAAGAGATTGTTGGTAGAATTATGGACATCAAAGACAACTCTGGTGAAGACACTGAAGGAAGTGAGGAGAGCTGTTACACTGGAGACAGGGCAAGCAGCCAGAAGCAGAAGCAAAGAACCGGCAGCAGCAGAACCAGGAGACCAGCATGAGACAGCACTGGAGCTGACCCATTGAGCAAGAGAGCTGAGTGCCTTTGCGCAGGAGGCTTCCTGGCAGAGTGGGGTGCCTCTGAGCACCTGTCAGTGGAGCTAGGTTTGTTCACCCAAGGAGCAAGAGAGTTGAGTGCCTTTCAGTTGAAGTTTACTGGCAGAGTGAGGTGCCTCCAAGCACTTATTGGTGGAGCTACAGAGCTTTGAGGCCTGAGGAGCCGAGAGGCCAAGAAACCAGGAAGCAGAAGCTGAAGAGACAAGGAAAACAGGAAGCAGAGCTGCCTCAGTCTCAAAGGGTATGGCCATGACCTCTGGGGTCTCAAAGGGTGGAGTCACCACTCAGATGGACTAGGAGAATGGTGCACCTAAAGCAGAGGGAGCAGAGTTGCTGTCCCAGTGGGCCTGGAAGGTCGAGCTGAAGCCCAGGGCCGAGGGGCCTCCACTCAAAATCCAGAGACTGTGGCCAATACCTAGAGTCTGGAGGGCAGGGCTACTGTGTAAACTGTCTCAGAGAACAGGATTATATTCAAAGCCTTGCGGGCTAATGTAATGTGTTCTGCTGACTTGCCTCGTAGCTGTTATCCCTTCTTTCCCTCCAATCTCTCTCATTTTAATGGAAATGTCTAGTCTGTGGCTGTTGCACCACTGTACTTTGGAAGCAGATAACTTTGTATTCTAGATTTCACAGATGAAGAGAAATTTTTGGATTTTGGACTTGGAGTTGATTTAAGACTTTTGCTATGATATGATGGGGTGAATATGTTTTAAATATGGCAAGGACATGAATTTTGGGGGGCCAAACGGTAGAATGTTATGGATTGAATTGTGTCCCCCCAAAATGTGCGTCAACCTGGCTGGGCCATGATTTTCAGTATTGTGTGACTGTCCACCATTTTGCCATCTGATGTGATTTTCCATGTGTTGTAAATCCTATCTCTATGATGTTAATGAGGTGGGATTAATAGCAGTTATGTTAATAAGGCAGGACTCAATCTACAACATTAGGTTGTGTCTTAACTCAATCTCTTTTGAGATATAAAAGAGAGAAGCAAGCAGAGACGGGACCTCATGCCACCAAGAAAGCAGCATGGGAGCAGAGCGCGTCCTTTGGACCAGGGGTTCCTGCTCAGAGAAGCTCCCAGACCGAGGAAGATTGATGAGAAGGACCTTGCCCTAGAGCTGGAAGAGAGAGAAAGCCTTCCCCTAGAGCTGGCACCCTGAATTTGGACTTCTAGCCTCCTAAACTGTGAGAGAATAAATTTCTCTTTGTCAAAGCCATTCACCTTTGGTATTTCTGTTATAGCAGCACTAGATAACTAAGACAGGGAGCTTCTGTGACTGGTACCATTTTCCCACGTGCTGACCTCTGTTAGTACTGTAAGTGTTTAACCAAATATTTTCTACTGGGCCCTGTGGCTGAAAGGTAACTGTGAAGTCAAGCTGAACTGAATCAAAACCGACAGGCTAGAGCCTGCCACCAGTTTGGTGCCCAGGGGCCCTGACTCCCCGGCTGTCTTCAGCCTGGAGTAGTGGTTCTCCACCAGGGACGATTTCACTCCCCCTCCCTCTCTGGGACATTTGGCAATGTCTGGTGACATTTTTGGTTGTCACAACTTGGGGGAGTGCTACTGGCATCTAGTGGGTTGAGGCCAGGGATGCCTCAAAGCACAGGACAGCCACCACAACAAAAACTCCTCTGGCCCCAAATGTCAACAGTGCCGAAGCTGAGAAACCCTGGCCTAGAGTGATGTACCCATTATCTCAATGCAAAGCGAGAGCTGACCCTTCAGGAGCAAGGGAAAATGAAGAAAACTAAACACACAAGGGAAAGATTAGTCCAAAGGACTAACAGACAACTACCACGGCCTCCACCAGACTGAGTCCAGTACAACTAGATGGTGCCTGGCTACCACCACTGACTGCTCTGACAGGGATCACAACAGAGGGTCCCAGACAGAGCTGGAGAAAAATGTAGATAAAAATTCTAACTCAAAAAAAGACCAGACTTACTGGCCTGACAGAGACTGGAGAAACTCTGAGAGTATGGCCCCCAGACACCCTTTTAGCTCAGTAATGAAGTGACTCCCGAGGTTCACCTTTTAGCCAAAGATTAGACAGACCCACAGGACAAAACAAGACCAAAAGGGCACACCAACCCAGGGGCAAGGACTAGAAGGCAAGAGGGGACAGGAAAGCTGGTAATTGGGAACCCCAGGTCAAGAAGGGAGAGTACTGACATGTCATGGGGTTATTAACCAATGTCATAAAACAATATGTGTACTAATTGTTTATTCTGTAAACCTTCATCTAAAGTATAATTAAAAAAAAAAGAAAGCGAGAGCCGAGTATGACTTAGCAGGCATGACCCCGAGATAAGAGCATATTAGGGTGGGCCCTGCAGGCGAGACTCAGCCCTGAGCAGTGGCTGTGACATTAGGTGGTCATGTTAAAGTCATAGTTCCCAAGGTTTCCAGAGAACAGGTGTTGCCATTCCCTTGTGATACAGGCAATTCTCACAGCCAGAGTTCTGTCCCAGCCATGGCAGCTGCCTCTTCAAACTCCTCAGCAGCCAGTACTCACTCTGCTAACCCCATGTTTCAGACGAACAAAACCAACGTTTTGGGTCACCTTGCAGTTCACAAAGCAATTCAACAAATATCTGCTCATTTAACATTTCCAACAGCCTTGGGGAGGAGGAATGTGCTCTCCATTACAACAAAAAGGAGGCCAAGGTCCCACAGCTCAATCAGAAGTGGCACAGTTCTGAGACGAGACAGCCAGTTCTGCCTCTAAATCCCTGCACCTTTCTTCTGCCTCACAAAGGAAACACCTTTATATATTAAAAAAATTTATGATCGAATGCCATGGGACGAAACTGAGCAGGCACTGTGCATGACCCCTGCCCCAGGTCCCAGGGCTGGGACTGCTCCTGGCAGTGTCATCCTCACAGCGCACCCAGAGGCGCTGGTGATGCAGGACTTCTGGAAATATTTCCCTAAAGGTGACATCTGCCAGCTGATCCCAACAGAGCCCAGATTTGCTTGTCCTCTTACCAGAGAAAAGAGACAACTAGGAGGATTTCCAGCTCTTTCAGTTAGCGGGTGTGGTCAGATCTGGGGAGCTACCATTAGCAGAGAAACAGAATTCCTGAGTAAGAACCAGGGCTCAGCAGCAGGGGACTATGCAACTTCACTCAGTCTTCAAGGTAAGCTCCAGGGCTTCCTACTTGGGATCAATCTGCAGGTGTCCTCTCCTTGGCCTCTAAAACTAGTATTTTCCTAAGGACTCCAAAAGGAATGGGTGCTTCTTGACAGAAAACACTCCCTTTTACACCTGGGGATAGTGGTTTCTACAATGAAGGTAGGGGCAGCTTAGACATATACTCCGGTCTGTGACTTCCAGAACAGGCTCCCATGACCCGAGTGGCCTAGCCAGGCCCTGGCTGCCTCTCCCTTAATAAAGTGGGAGATGTGGCACCTCAGCCCCCCGCAGGCCTCCCTTGCCTTTACCTGAGGTCCTGTCCTCCAGCTTGATGTAGGCCACCTGCCCTTTCGCTGTGATTCGCAGCCGGCCACTCCATGATGGCTGGTCCAGCTGCCACTCCGCGGCCCTAAGGGGACAAAAATCACTGAGCCGCCACCAGAGGTTCCTGCTCCCTTACTCCCTTGCCAGGGATAAGAATGGGAAGGGCATGTGGGCTGCTAGTTCTAGGCCAGGGGTGGGCAAATTTTTTCTGTAAAGGGCCAGAAAGTAAATCTTTTTGGCTTTTAAGGGCCATACAGTTTCTGTCGCTACTACTTGACTCTGCTATTGTGCTGTAGAGCGAAAGCAGTCACAGATAATATGTGAACAAGTTGGTGCTTTGAGTATTTTAACCAAATATTTTCTACTCAGCATATTTCAGTAAAACTTGATGGGCAAAAAATGAAACAAGCAAACTTTCTGGGTGGTGAAATTTGAATTTCAGATAATTTTCACATCATGAAATATTCTCTTAAATCTTGTTCAACCATTTAAAAATGTAAAAGCCATTCTTAGCTTGCGGCCCATACAAAAACACAGTGGGTTCTCATTTGCCGACCCCTGTTCTAGATGATAGAGACCGTCTCTCTGAAATGGGACTTCCAGTTTCCCTTCCGTACGGAAGCAGCTCCTGGGGCCTATTGTTTCTGCTCTAAGACACTGCTAGGCTGCGGTGGTCAGAGCAACCACTTGGGACCACTGAGACCATCTTGGAGGAAAAGCAGAGGGGAGCAATCAATAATGGGAAAAGGAGAGCAACAGTACGCATGAGAAAAGTGAATGAGTGCTCAAGAAATACATTCTCAAAGGTATCCTTGGCAGAAAGAAACCCAGAAAACCATGGACTTACAGCAATTGCCTCTTTTAAAGAACTTCACATTTTAGTTCTAAGAAGGAGCTTGATAAAACCTCCAAACAACAAGATCCTTGGGTGTTTCCAGCAGGCTTTTCTTGGAAATTCCTAAGCACGTGCCAGCTCTCAAGAACTCCCATGAGACACTCTAACTGCAGACACAGGTTGTTTTGAGAGACACAATGCAAACTCTCAAATCACAGTTCAGCAAACTGAGTTTCAGTTCCTCTTACTGGGGCAACAGGCCTTAGATTCAGGCTGGGCAGAGCTGAGGTTGAAATGCAGAAGCTGGCAGTTTCCTCTATGCCATACCAGACAGCCTTGGCCCTTGCTTGGTCTCTGGAGACCAAGAGGGTCCCAACCAATCCTACTGAAGACCCAGTGGGGGATGGGGTAGATGATTATCCCTGGTTTGCAGGCCCATTTCCAGTCTGATGATATTCCAGGGCATCAGCATTACCTCCAGGATGTATAAGAAGCAAATGTGTTTTAGTTGTTGTTACTATTGTTATTTTCATACTATTTTTAAATTATGTCATAGATGTAGCAGCCCTAACAAGAGATCAGAAATGGGGACACTCCCTCGTTATTGCGGTGCAGGCCAATCTTGTATTTCTAAATTACTTGGACAAACACTGCCATCAATGTTGCCCACCACCAAAATTATTAGCATCCCCCACACCACCACCTAGTGGCACAGAATAGCCATAGGCTAGGTTGTCTGTATCAGGTGTATCTTTTTTTGTTTTAATAAATTTTCCATTTTCTTTCGATAGGTAATACATACATATGGCAATAAAATGCAAACAGAACAAAAGGGTACAGGATGAACAGAAGTCTCCTTACAATCCCGTTTCCCTCCCCTACCTTTCCCCTCTGGCAGTCTCCTGAGTTCCCCTCCAGAGACAGTCTATACACGTAGGAGCACGTGTGTTTACTCGTCTCAAGCGAAATTTCACCAGAGCAGAGCGGTTGGATTTCTCTCTACCTCCTACAGATGGTGATCAGGGATGAAATTAGGGCATAGGGAGCTGGGCAGGGAGGGGTCCCCGGGGTTCAGCCATCAGCTTAAAGCTCCCCAGGACGAGTCCTTTTGGCTGGTTCTGAACTCCCTCCCTTCCCTTCGGGAATTTCCGCCTGTGATAGGATCCCTTCCTCTTTTAAGGCTTTTCAAGGATCCCTTCAAAGCCATCGCTCAGCGCAGAAAGACAAAGTCTGTGACACCACCTCCTCCCCTCCCCCACCAAGCTTAGGGTACCTGACAGCCCACCGGGGTCCCCAAGCACCAGACACAGCTTTAATGCCTTTCCCGCCGCCGGGAGGCCAGGGCGTCGGCATGAGACGGCCGAAAGTCTGGGTCTCCCTCCCTGCTCCGGCCTTGAACTGGAAGAAGCTCCAATACTGTCTCCCCTTTCGCCCTTAAACTGGTCGGGATCCATCCACGGTTCCCGCAGTGGGTGTGTCGTGGCGGCGGGGAAGGGATTAAGTCAGGGCTAGCCCGGCCTGGCGGCAGACGGTCACCTGTAGCCACGGTTGGTGGCCCGCGGCGGGATGCGGTAGACATGAACCTCCGGCTTGACACACAGAACCGACTCGTATTCGCTCTCCTCCATCTCGACGCCCAGAACCCACCAGACTTCCGACTTCTTCCCCGCCGCGGGGCCGGAAGCGGCGCGACTCTGTGACCAGGCTCTGGCTAGAGTGGCGGCTCGCGGGCGTTATCGCAACATCGCCTGCGCGCCCTCTGCTGGAGGCTCTGGCTCAAGACAAGCGGCGGACGGATCCCAGGTGCTGGCTTGACCTTCGCCACAATCGGTGGTCTGGTTTGTGGATCATCTTGCTCGCCTCACTCTTACACCTGGGGCCCCCGGTTGGCTGACTTTCAAAGCTGTAGCCCCTCCACACACCTCACAGTGCAGCATCTCCCTCCTCCAGCCTTTGCCTCGGCCCTTTCTCTGCCTGAATGTCCTCCCTTCTCCTGAATCTGTAAAACTTGACTGGGTCTTCTCCTCCTAAAGAATTCTTACCTGAGCCACCAAGCTAAGTGGGATGTCCCTACCCAGTATGGTACCCTCCCTATCATAACCTGCCTATATGCCCAGGTCCCCGTGTGGCCCAGGCTCAACAAGCAGTTGCATTTAAAGAAGTAAAGTGTAGCAACGTAAGTCATTAAAAAAGAATTCCAGTCTTAATTTAGATTTCTTACAGACTAATGTGCAGTAGTTAAGAGCTACAGCTGCCAACCAAAATGTGGACAGTTCGAATCCATCAGTCGCTTCTTGGAAACCCTCTAGGGCAGTTCTACTCTGTCCTATAGGGTTGCTATGAGTTGGAATTGACTCCACGGCAACGGGTGTGGTTTGGGCTTTGGAATGACAATGTCTAAGGAGGCCCTGGTGGTGCAGTGGTTAAAGCACTCAGCTACTAACCAAAAAAAAAAAAAAAAACAAGATTGGTAGTTGGAACCCACCAGCTGCTCTGCCAGAGAAAGATGTAGCAGTCGGCTTCCATGAAGATTACAACCTTGGAAACCCTGTGGGGCAGTTCTACTCTGTCCTATAGGGTCACTTTGATTTGGAATGACTCAACAGCAGTGGGTTTTTTTTGGTAATGACGATGTCTAACTATAGTCAAATTCTCAAAATACCTTCTCCTCCTCCCACTCTCTCATTCATCCCGTAAATATTTATTGAGTGCCAACAATATGTCAGGCACTGTGTGGGCCACCAAAACCCATTGCAATCAGGTTGATTCCAACACACAACGACCCTACAGGGCAGAGCAGAACTGCCCCATAGGCTTTCCTAGGCTGTAATCTTTACGGAAGTCAATTGCCCCATCTTTCTCCTGCTGAACGGCTGGTAGGTTCGAACTGCTGACCTTTTGGTTAGCAGCCGAGCGCTTAACCACTGCACTACCAGGGCTCCTTGTGCGGGCCACAGCTGATCTCAAATCTCTGGTTCACGGAATGCTCCCAAACTCTCTCCGGTCCCTACCTCTCCCTTCCCTTTTTACTCACTCTGTGTAAGCTCTTCATTATATGAATTGTTTTAACCTTTTCTTTCAGCTTTGCTCGTTACCCTGATTCTCCATAACAAGGAAGAAACTGAGAAATGACCCAGAATACTGGAATTAATCCCCCTAGTTTTGTTGTCCTGTAATCTAGCATCAGAGCGTGTCTAAATTCAGGAAGAAGAATGAAAATCAGGATCAGTACAAAGCTGGTTTCTATGAGGTTGAAATCTCACCATTTTTAGTGCTAGCTGTCCCCACCCATGGCACTTCCTACTTCTCTGCTGGGTTCGATAATTCATTTTAATAGCCACACAGAACTCACAGACCATACTCATGATTCTGTGGTTTACTAGGGAAGTAACAGGCTACACCTCGGGGTCAGGATCAGCTTGGAAGTAACAGGATACAACTCAGGAGATAGGATACAGTTTGTTAATCAGCACAGCTTCCAACCAAGACAGCTCTCTCAGCTTCTTCTCTTGGTCGTGCCAGCTGGTGGCGCTTCTCTTGGCTGTTGGGCCTTGCTGGGCCTTGCCTCTGCTGCTGGGCCTTCCCAGGCCTCTGCCCTGCTCCAGCAAGTGTTACAGTTCTTTTGGCTCCAAGGACAAGTGCCTGGAGGCACCCTGTTCTGCCAGCAAGCCCCTGCCAGAAGGCATTCAGCTCTCGCTCTCTCCCTCTGTGTTGGCAAGTACCACTGCAGCCATCTACTGGTCCCGTGGTTCCCACCACTCGTACTGCTGCTGCCGTATTGTACCATCTCACGCCTGTCTCACACCACCTTCAATGTTACAGCTCCTGACCCATATTACAACTCTTTTAGGAGGTTCCTTCTCTCCCATTGCCTGTCTTTCTCCTGGGTCTTGAAGGTCCTCAGCACAGGCACCTCAGGTCCAAAGGACATGCTCTGCTCCAGACACTTCTTGATGGTATTGAGAACTTCCCCCCAACCCCTTGTGGGATTGGCCCTTATATAAGCAAGCTCCTTAATTGCAAGGCATGGCCACAAACCGATCAATCCCTGCAAGGTCATTTAATCCTTATTAGGTGGTTTTATGCACCCTATTTGTATAGTAAACTGGCTAATCCCTGCAAGGTGCATAAAATAGACCAATCACAGGGCAGGCGGTGGCTCAAGCAATTATTTTTAGCAGAATTATAAACCCAAGGCCAGAAAGGCCATATATAAAGAGAAACCACTGCACTGCAGGTCCTGTCTTATATTTCCTAAGGTCTTGGAGTGGCAAAGACAGAACTCCCCTTAGAGAGTGAAGGAGGAGAGATCTTGGGAGGGAAGGGAAGGGTACATTTCCACACTGGCAATTTTATCCCCTCACATTCTCATTACTCTGTTTATGTCTTCTCTCCTACTAGATTGTGAACTTCTTGAGGGAAGGACCATTTCCCACTCACCTTTGACACCTGTATTCCACAGCATCGGACCTAGCACAAAATAAGTGCTCAGCAAAGGAATGAATGAATGAATGTGTGTGCGTATGTGTTTAACTTGCTACATACCAAAGCGAAGTGGCTATTTGGGAGTGAGCCACCATTTTCTCTCTTACCCTCTGACTCCTGTCCCAGTGTGTGGTAAACAAACATGGGGGAAATAGAGTATACCAGAGGTAAAGCACATGAACCCACTGAGTCAGAAAAACTTCCAGCTGGGAGAGCATGTAGAACCAGTTCTCAGGGACTGAACTTTGGGATAGTGTCTCCTCTCAGCATGAGTTCCATCACTTCCATTCTGGAAGACAATCAGCATGAAGGCGGGCCACGGTGACTATTTTGGGCCATTGCATGCAGCTGTGACAGGTGAGATATCTTCCTTGTCATGGGCACCAGAGGGAATCATTACACTGTACCAGGCCCAGGCTTGAGGGCAGACAGGTGTTAAAATGTGTTCAGAACACTTTCAACTCAGTTCAGTCTAATAACGACAAGCATAGAACACCTACCGTATGCCAGGTAATGGGGTCGCTGAGAGGAGGCCAAGTTAGCTTCTGCTTCCATGGAGCTCAGAGATTAGAGAAGACAGAGAAGAAAACAGTCATTTACACTACAGAGTGAAAGGTGCTGTGATGGAGGAGATTCACAGGGGGCTGTGGGAGCAAAGAGAAGAGTGACCTCATTCAGCCTGAGGGCAGTCAGGGAAGGCTGTCTGGAAGAGCTTACTTTGACACAGTAACCCCTGGAAGGTAGGCAGGGCAGGATTGTTATACTCATTGTGGAGGCCACTGAAACAGTGACAAAGCTGAGGAAACTATACTGCCCTGGAGCCAGACAGTCCTCCGACCTATTCTCAAATGCTGGTCACATGGCTGGGCATTTCTGAAAAGCACTCCTAAACCATCTGCTGCTGTGAATAATTGAATTTACCATCTAATCCCAGTTTAGCTGTATTATGTAGCAAATGGATTCAATTCAATCCAACAGGCAGAGTATATGCTCAGATAGAGCCAAACTATGTGTGAGGAGGTAAGCAGGGATGTAACATCTCACTGTGATTCAGCCAGTTGCTTTCTGGTAGGTCCAAGACCAAGGTGGGGGGTTTGATATGAGGCTTTCCTTGGTGGCCTCCTAAATTATATTTTATAGGTCGCTTAGCATCTTTGTCTCTTGTATTTTCCTAACATCATAGACATTCCCATCTTTGAGAAATGTCCCCCATTTCTCAGAGGGGGAAACCCCTTATAAAAGGATTTTTACTGCCAAAACAATCTTGAAAAACAAGAACAAAGTTGGAGGACTCACACTTCCTGATTACTACAAAGATACAGGAAGCAAGACAGTGTGATAGCTGACGTAAGAATAGACATATAGATCAGTGTAATATAATTGAGAACCCAGAAGCAAATCCTCGTTTATGGTCAACTGACTTTCCACAAGGAAAAGAGTGCAAGACAATTCAATGGGGGAAAGAAGAGTCTTCAACAAATGGTGCCAGGACAACTGGGTAAACCCATTGCCTTCAAGTCAGTTCCGACTCATAGTGACCCTATAGGACAGAGGAGAACTTCCCCATAGGGTTTCCAAGGCTGTAATCTTTATGGGAGCAGACTGCCACATCTTTCTCCCATGGAGTGGCTGGTGGGTTCAAACCAACCCTTCGGTTAGCAGCCGAATGCTTAACCACTGCACCACTAGGGCTCCTTGACAACTCGGTAGCCACATGCGAAAGAATGAAGTTAGATCACTACCTCACACCATATACAAAAATTAACTCAAAATGCATCATGGACCTAAATGTAAGAGCTAAAACTATAAAACTCTTACAAGAAAATACAGGTATTAATCTTTATGACCTTGGATTGGCAGTGGTTTCTTAGACCTGACACTAAAAGCACAAGTAACAAAAGAAAAAAAAAAAAGATAGATTTCATCAAAGTTAAAAACTCTGGTGCTTCAAAGGACAAGAAAGTGAAAAGATCCTTGAAACTATTGCCCAGATGAAATCTTTAAACCTAAATTGAAACTATTCCCTGGAGTCAGCTGTAAACCAAACAGTAGTTTAGCTTAATTAGTAAAGAATGTTTTCCTTGAATATTGTGCCCTTTTAAAGAATTATCTATATGTGATCAAATTGACAACAGCAACTTGAAAGGTTAGATGAGAAGCTTAAGGAGCAGTGAGTTTATGTTAATGATAGTGAAGTAATTTGGAAAAGAATATTGAGAGAGGTGGCACAACTTGAAGAATCTGATCAGTGTCACTGAATTGTACATCTAGAAGTTGTTGAATTGGTGTATTTTTGTTGTGTAGATTTTCACAAAAAGAAAACAAAAAAAGGAAGAAAGTGAAAAGACAATCCACAGAAAGAGAGAAAAATATTGCAAATCATGTATCTGATAAGACTTGTACCCAGAATATATAAAGCATTTTACAACTCAGTAATAAAAAAACAAATAAGCCAATTTAAAAATGAGCAAAGAATTGATGGACATTTGGGTTTTGAATAGACATTTCTCAAAAGAAGATATACAAAAGGCCAATAAGCCTGTGAAAAGATGTTCAACATCATTAGCCATCAGGGAAATGCAAATCAAAATCACAATGAGATACCACTTCACACCCACTATGATGGCTAGAATCAAAAAGACAGGTAAAACAAGTCTTGGTGAAGATGTAAAGAAATTGGAACTCTAATACACTGCTGGTAGGAATGTAAAATGGTGCAGCCATTTTGGAAAAGTCTGGCATTATACCTGGCACAGTACACAGAGTTGCCGTATGACCCAGCAATTCCACTCTTACCTACGAGTGGAATATACCCAAGAGAAACGAGAATATATGTCCACACAAAAATTGCACTTGCATGTTCATAGAAACATTGTTCATGATAGCCAAAAATGGAAAAACCCGAATGTCCATGCACGGATGAATGGATAAACAAAAGATGACGTAAAAGCACAATGGAAAATTATTTAACCATAACGAGGAATGAAGTTCTGATACATGCTACAGCATGGGTGAACCTTGTAAACATTATGCTGAGTGAAAGAAGCCAGACATGAAAGACAACATATTGTAAGATTCCATCCAGAAGAGGCAAATCTATAGAGACAGAAAGTAGATAAGTGGTTGCCTAGGGTTGGGAGTGGGATGGCGGGATTGAGGGGGTAATGGCTAAAGGGTATAGGGTGTCTTTTTAGGGTAATGAAAATGTTCTAAAGTTGATTGTGATGATGATTGCTCAACTCTATGAGTATACTATAAGACATTGAACTATATACTTCTAATGGGTGAATTGTATGGTAAATGAATTATATCTCAATAAATCTGTTAAAAAAGAGGGCACCCAGTGCTCTGAAAGGGGGACATAGTCTATGTTTGTCAAGCTCTACTCTGTCCTCTAAGTCCATGCTCCTCTTCTAGGGTTGGGGCTTCCCCTTCTGGTCCAGATTCTTAGTTAACCAGCTCCACATGGGGACTGATGGGTGGCTGGATACGCTCTGGGGTCTCCATCCCTTTAAAACTTTAGGTTGTGGAATATTGGAGCCTAAGAATTCTGAGGTGGAGACTGAGCTGCTGAGGTGAAGACAGTGGACAATGGGGGGCGTGTTTGAGGGTTCTGGTAGGAGATTTTCCCCAGATGGGTCATCTGCCGCTGGGGCAGGACGACTCAGAAGATAGGGGAATGCTTAAGGAAATCGAATGGCAGAAAAGTAGGGAGGAGGGGAACGCCAAGGGAAGAGAGAGGGACTCGGCAACAGCACTAACTTCTCCATGCCGAGTGAGAGTTGGGGTCTTTTGGGGGCTGGAGCTGTGCCTAGGGTGGGGGCAGGGCTTCAAACCCCTGCTGAGAATCTGCATTTCTTACAAGTTCCCAATGCTAATGCTGCTGGTTAGGGACCAATTCTGAGAACCACTAGTAGAGCAGTTCTCAAAAAAAAAAAAAAAAAAAAAGCCCTAAGAATCACCTGGGGATCTTGCTAAAACGTAGATTCTGATTCAGTGTATCTGGGGTGGAAATATAAATTCTCAGCAAGGGTTCAAACTGGAAGGAACTGGTCCAAAACCCTGGGTAGGAGCTCACCTGGGACCCCAGGTCTTGTTTGCCTCTGGGGCTGCAGCTCTGTTGGAAGGGCCTGCAGAATAGGCAAGTTTGGGGGAAAAGGAGGAGGAAGGTATTTGGTACAGCAACTCTTAGGGGAACCTCCTCTATGCCCCTGGTAAATTGGGAGAGCCATTGGAACACCCCATGTGTCTCCAAGGCCTGACATTGTACCTGACATGCGCACATTGCCCTGTGGGATTTAATTTTAAAATAAGTAAAGAAATGTTCAAGTTTATCACGCATAAACTCATTTAGTTTTTTGCAAGGTGGTCAGGACAAGGCACACAGGTGAGAACATAAGATATTCAGCTAGGGCCAGAGAATAATGACAGTATAAGATTAGTCAGATGGTTAGAGTTCAAATCTTTAGATTCTGGGCTTTTATCTTTAATGGCTTGTGCTAGGTGGAGGTCCCTTGTAGCTGGGGTCCAAAGACAGCGGCAACAGGCAAAGTCTGCCACTGCTTCCTCTCAGTGGATGTGCTGAAGTTCATGATTTATGTATGATTTTCTCACCTTGGCTTTACATGATCAGGGCCAGATGATGTAATGTTTAACAAAGAGTAATGTGTTACATTTTTTCTGTAATGTCAGAGATTAGCCGCATACAGGATTTTTTCTTCAAGATTAGGGATTAACCTTGTCATTCCAGGTGGGTAGTCCGTTGACTGTAGCACCAGGGGGAAAAAAAAAAAAGATTAGGGATTAAGGTCTTGTTTATGATTTAATGTCTCAAAGCCACCTCACAGAGATTTAACTATGTTACATTTTCTTTATCACAGCATGGAGGTGCACAGTCAATTTAGAGAGATTGTTGACAATGTACCTCACATATTTCACATACATCTATTTTTCTATTTCTGAATTCAGAAATTTTCTACTTCTGACTTCACATTATAAGTGACTTATACATATGTGGTTTAAGAGCATTACAAAGGCAAACATAACAGTACCTTATACATATGTGATTTGAGAACATTACAGAAACATACATAACACACACACTCAGTAAACATTTGTCAAGTGCATGGGTGAATGAATGAATCTCTGAAACTTCTCTGAAGGCAATTTGATGTTGTGAAATAAGCAGTCTTGGGAGTCTGTGTGTGTGTGTGTGTGTGTGTACTACCTTGTGGGATCAATATTCCAGAGAACAACTTTTAGGAAATGCTGCTGTAGGGGCAAGTGCATGGGTGTGGAGACCCAACTGGCCAGGGTTCAAATCCTGTTCAGCGACCTAGTAGGTTTTGGATCTTGGACTTCCTTTTCTCAGGGCTGCTGTGAGAATTAGGAAAAATGCATGATTAAAGTGCATGAGATTAGCTCTCTGGTTTTGCTGCATGCCCCTTTTGGGCCTGGCCTGGCCCCTGTTCCTTACTAAGCAATGCTCTCTATGTTACAGGCTCCCTGTGGGCTGCTGAAGCAGTGTTAAGTAATGGCATTCATGGAAACTTGATTGAAGTTCTCCTGCAGAAGCACAGTGGCTGATGCCCCCTCTCTTGGTACCCTCGTTGGCCTTGGCATGATGGAAGACAGAAATGCCCAGGCATACACGGAGGGTAGGATCGAAGCTCCAGGGGCCCAGCCAAGTCCTGACCTTAGGACCACCAGCAAGAGGGCTGGTGTTGGGCCCACCAGATCAGGAGTCAGCCAGGTAGGGACCTACACCTTGTGTTCTGACCCCTTCCCTCCTAGCTGGCAGCATTTCCCTCTTCTGCCTGGACCTCCTCCCATACTGCTTTAACTATGATTCTTTCAGCTACAAAACCCAATTCAACTGGATTAAGCAGGAATGAAAATAAACAGCTTGGGTAACTGACACATCTAGCTGTAGACTTCAGGTATGGTTGGATCAAGGTGCTAAATGAATATCTCTTGGTTCAGCCTTCCTCTGTGTTGGCTTCATTCTCTGGCAGGCTCTCCCTACAAGATAGCAAGGATGGCCCTGGCCACTCAGGCTCACATCTTTCTGTCTTACATCCTTCGTCTTAGCATATGCAGAGGAAGATAGCCTCTTTGCAATAGATGAATCAGGTCTCTGGCACTACTGTCATTGGGCCAGATTGTGGTAACATGCTCATCCCTGAACCAGTCACCATGGTGGGGTGGGGAGTGGCCTGGATCTCCTGGCACACTGGAGTCAGAGCTGATGCTCCATCAGCCCTAATGAGCCCCATGACTGGATGGAGAAGGGAAGAATCCCACAAAAAGAATGCTGGCTTCTGTTACCAGAAGAGATGCTGGTGAGCAAAACAAGAATTGAGAACATTACAGAAATGACTTACCCTACTAGGTCATCTTCATGGCCTCCAGCCCCCATCATAATGTTTATTCCCTCAGACTGATGCTCAAGGCTCCCATCCACCCTTCCACTCCCCAAGCCCCTCCCTGCATCCCAAGCTTCCAACACAACCCTCAGCCTCTTTTCCGTCAAATACGTGTCTTTTCATAAGTGCCAAGTAACATGAAAGGAAGCCCACAGGGAAGACTCTTCCTCCTCACACAGTTTCCCCAGGGCCAAAAGTGCTACCATAAAAAAGTCAACATTTCTTGGGTTAAGTATTGCCCTCTCCATGTAGCCTCTGGTATAGATCATGGCTTCCCATGGGGGCAGAATGAGAGCCTGGGGGGAGGAGTCTTGGGAAGTGGTTGAGGCAAATATTCAGGGCTTCCTTCACCCACCCATTCATTTGTTCAATAAACATAGTTGTAGGGTTTCAGTTCTGCCACTTAACCTGCTGTATGACCTTGGACATGTTGCTGCACCCCTTTCAGCCTCATTGGTGTCATGGTGAGGACTAGCTGGGGTGATCCCTGGAATGTACCCGGCACAGGCCTTGCCTCAAGGTAGATGCCCTTTCAGAGTTGGTTTGCATCATAATCTTTTATTATAACTATTATTATCAATGAATTGAGCCAGTGATCTAGGGTTTGCAGACTCAGATGAGACTTGAAGCTGGCTCAAGGTCACCCACCTGGAGAGTGATAGACAAAGATGGGATTGGAAACCCAGTTCCAGAGCCTGTGCTCTGAAGTGGTGGAATTTGTGAAAGGCCTCTCTTGGCCCTGCAAAGGCTTTTTTATTTTATTTTTATTTTTTTATTGTTGTGCTTTAAGTGAAAGTTTACAATTCAAGTTAGTGTCTCATACAAAAAATTTTACATACATTGTTATGTGACCCTAGTTGCTCTCCCTATACTGTGACAGCACACTCTTCCTTTCCACCCTGGATTTCCTGTGTCCATTCAACCAGCTCCTGACCCTCTCTGCCTTCTCATCTCGCCTCCAGACAGGAGCTGCCCATTGAGTCTCCCTGCAGGTGTTTTGAGCTCCCCCAGAATGCTCTCTCAATATGCTCTCAGGGCTATCCCCTCCACTCAGGTGCTGATCTGGACCCCAAGTTCCTGCCAGAGCTTCCAGTGCTGACCGACAGGTTCGCAGCTGGGCCAGACCCCGCACCCCAGCCTCTCTCTCCCTGCTCCTTGGCTCATCATCACCTCTCTCCAACACCTTTCCCCTAACCCAGTCAGGGGCAGGGTCTCCCCATGCCTGAGACCAGGAGGTTGCCCAAGGAGGTGTGGAGGATCCCTGAAGAATGGGTCCAAGGGACTGGCCCTTAAGCCAGCAAATGGGCGTCTCTGTTCCAGGCTGTGTTTCCAGATGCTCCAGAAATGGGTGGTGGGAAGCAGCCCTCATCAGCTCCAGAAGGTCCAGAGAAGGAGCCTGGACACACAGCAGCATCAGAGGAGCAGCCTCCGGAGCTTGGGACCCAGGAACTGAGGCCTCAGACAGGGCCAGGGTGAGCTGGGGGGCTTCTCAGAGAGTGGGTCCAGGAGAGTCCCCTTGTGACCCACCTGGAGAGAAGAGAGAACTCCCAGGCTAAGGTAGACCCTCCCAGCTAGAGACCCTGTACATCTTTCACAGCACGAGCCACACTAAGTAATTATTTGTGTTAACTGTTTGTCTCAGCTCCCTACTAGACAATACATCCCTTTTGTGTGTCTCACTCAAGGGGCATTTATGTGTCTTGTTCAGCCTTGAATCCCTCATGCCTGGTACTGTGCCTGACACATAGCAGATGCTCTGTAAATATTTGTTCACTGGATTAATAGATGAAGGAACCAGAAAGAGTCTGAGGGCCACAGAAACACACGAAGATTTACGTGGTACTATCGCTATTATTTTCTAAATAGTCTACACATTAAAAAACTTTTCTACAGTGAGAGTGTATTCTTTTTAAAAAGAGAAAATGGGAGAAAAAAGAAAATTGAAAGAGAGACAAAGAGAGGCAAAATGAAAAACTTGGGTAATAGGAATAGTAAAGATGAGCCAGCTTTATCAATTAAATTTGATTATAACCCAAAACTCCTAAATTACCTTTTCTAGGTGAAAAGTGAGGGGAATGAATCAAAGCCAGGTTTGGGTCCTGCCTGAGAGAAGTGCAGGTGTAAAATGGTAGCGCCGAAGTTCTCTAACTTCACCAGGGGGGATGATAATCACCATCAGCCCAAAGCTGCTTCCTGTGAGGTGGAGGTCAGACATGACTCCTCTCTCCAACCTTTTACCGATTCTGACACCAGTTGTCCCTCCCACCGCACGCTACTTCTCAGCTGGGTTCAATAATTCATTGCAATGGCCACAAGGAATTCACAGAACATGGTCACCATTACAGGGTTTATTAGGGAAGTAACAGGTTACATTCAAGATCAGGATCAACTTGGAAGTAGCAGGAACAACTCAGGAGACAGGATAGAGTTCATCGGTCAGGATAGCTTCCAACCTCTGAGCTCCTTCTGAGCTGTGCCCGCAGGCAGGTGGCGCTCTCACCTGTGCTCTCCGCTGGCCCTCCGGCTCAGCTTCTGCCCTACTTGGGCAAGTGTTACAGCTCTTTCGCTCCACCAATAAGTGCCTGGAGGCACCCTACTCTGCCAGGAAGCCTCCTGCCCAAAGACACTCAGCTCTCTCACTCTGGCTCTGCGGGTGGGCCGGTCCCTGCAGCTGGCTGCCGTCCCGTGCCGCTGCCTGCCTGTGCGGTCTCCAGTGTTATAGCGCTCCCCCATCTCTTGGGTCTAGGAGGTTCTCAGAGCAGGAACCCTGGGTATAAAGTATGCCCTTTGCTCCTGGCTCTTCTTCTGGATGGTAATGAGGTCCCCCCACCCCCAACCCATGGGATTGGCCCTTTTTAAGCCTAGTGGGATGACAAAACTGACCAATCCCCTTGGTGGGCCACCCAATCGTTTTGTGGGAGTTACAAGACCATGGCCAGAAAGGCCATATAAAAAGACAAACTCATCGCTCACAACTGCATACCATGCTGGTGAAAATGTAAACCATTTCAAAATCTCTGTTTAAACAATTTGGCAATTTGTTTAAATGACCTTTAAACTGCCTTTCCCTCCATCCACTTCTAGGCACTTGACCTAAAGAAATAATTGGTGATTCAAGCTAGGCTTTATGCACAAAGATTTCCACTGTCACATTATTTTAAATACTAAGAAATCAGAAATCCTCTAAATGTCCACAATAAGGAAATGGTTAAGTAAATCACGTTGTTGTTAGGTGCTGTCAAGTGGGTTCCAACTCATAGCGACCCTCTGTACAACAGAACGAAACACTGCCTTGTCCTGTGCCATCCTCACAATTGTTGCTGTGCTTGAGCCCATTGTTGCAGACACTGTGTCAATCCATCTGGTTGAGGGTCTTCCTCTTTTTCACTGACCCTCTAATTTACCAAGCATGATGTCCTTCTCCAGGGACTGATCTCTCCTGATAACATGTCCAAAGTATGTTGGACGAAGTCTCACCGTCCTTGCTTCTAAGGAACATTCTGGTTGTACTTCTTCCAAGACAGATTTGTTCGTTCTTCTGGCAGTCCATGGTATATTCAGTATTCTTCACCAACACCACAATTCAAAGGCATCTATTCTTCTTCAGTCTTCCTTATTCATTGTCCAGCTTTCACACGCATATGAGGCCATTGAAAACACCATGGCTTGGGTCAGGCGCACCTTAGTCCTCAAGGTGACATGTTTGCTTTTTAACACTTTAAAGAGATCTCTTGCAGCTAATTTGCCCAATACAATGTGTCTTTTGCTTTCTTGACTGCTGCTTCCATGGGTGTTGATTGTGGATGCAAGTAAAATGAAATCCTTGACAACATCAATCTTTTCTCTCTTTATCATAATGTTGCTTATTGGTCCAATCGTGAGGATTTTCGTTTTCTTTATGTTGAGATGTAATCCTTTGTGAAGGCTGTGATCTTTGATCTTCATCAGTAGGTGCTTCAAGTCATCTTTGCTTTCAGCAAGCAAAGTTGTGTTATCTGCCTATTGAAGGTTGTTAATCAGTCTTCCTTCAATCCTGATGCCCTGTTTGTCTTCATATAGTCCAGCTTCTTGGATTATTTGCTCAGCATATAGATTGAATAAGTATGGTGAAAGGAAATAACCCTGACTCACACCTTTCCTGACTTTAAACCATGAAGTATACCCTTGTTCTGTTCAAACAACTGCCTCTTGATCCATGTACAAATTCCTCATAACCACAATTAAGTGTTCCAGAATTCCCATTCTTCACAATGTTATCTGTAATTTGTTATGATCCATACAGTCAAATGCCTTTGCATAGTCAATAAAACACAGGTAAACATCTTTCTGGTATTCTCTGCTTTCAGCCAGGATCCATCTGACATCAGCAATGATATCCCTAGTTCCACATCCTCTTCTAAATCTGGCTCATGTTGCTGCGTAAATTATGGCTATCTATAAATTATGGGATATTGTACTTTCATTATGAAGCATGTTTATGAAGGATTTTTAGCATGGGAAAATTTTAAGCTATAATGTTACTTGAAAAAAGTAAATTACAAAATTGTATATGCAATTTGATTATAACTGTAAAATTATGTATTTGAAGATGACAAACCTCTCTATATATGAAGACATATGTATAATACATGGCACAAATGGTTTGCACTCGACTGCTAACCCAAAGCTTGGCAGTTTAAAGCCAACCAGCAGTACCACAGAAGAAAAGGCCTGGTAATCTGCTTCCATTAAGATTATAGCCAAGAAAACTCTATAGGGCAGTTCTCATATATGTATATATGAGCCTGGAGGAAATATTCCAGAATATCTGATACCTGATTTCATCAAATGGACGCAGATTCAAATTCAGAGTTTTCATCTTTAGCTTTATGACCCTAGTTTCAAGTCTTTCATCCTCTCTGAACACCAGTTCTCTCTGATTTTTCTTTTTTCCTGAAAAGCAGTAAATAATACTGAAAGATTTAAATCCTAACTCCCCTAAGCATTGACATCAAAGTATCTGAGATTTAAGGAATTTGTGTAGGTCCTTCATTCATTCTCCCAGGCATTAAGTGTGCACCTACGGTGTCCCTAGCTCTGTGCAGATGCTGGGGGGAAGGGGGAAAGCACAAAGAAGTCTAAGAATAGAAAACAAAATGTCTTGGTCTGGGAGCTGAGGTGCACCTGTCTTTCTCCCCAGGAAGAAACAATCATCTTGGGCCCCCCAGGAAGGAGCCGGGGAGCTGCAAGCAGACCAGGATGAGACCAAGCCAGGGAGCAATCTGGGGTTGCAACCTCCCAGGGTCCCTGTAGCGTTCGATGAGCTGCAGCAGCCAGGCTCAGGGACAGAGCCTGAGAGCCAGCAGGGGAGGCAGCCAAACCCAGGTACCGCCGAAGGCCAGCCCCCTGAGAGCTGCCAGGTAATCCCCCTGGAGATCTGGGTGGAAGGGTGTGGAATGACTGACCCACAAAGGAGGTGAAAGACCCCTCTCTGTACCCCCCTTTCCCGTGCACTGTGTTAGCTCCTCTCTGTGCCTGGAGATGCCAAGCACCCAGTCTGCATGGGTCACTGGGATATCCAGGAGCCCACACCTAGCCTTGATTGTCCACAGCAAGAGTTTAAGGCATGTTTCCAAAGTGGCCCCATAGTATGTCACAGAGTGCTGGGGTGGGAGTGGGGTTCTGTGTACAAATAAAATTGGAACATGCTGGGTTGAACAAAGTGAAAACAGGTTCCTTTATGTGAGGATTTCCTAGAAGCTGTGTGTTAGCTGCTGAGCCTTATGGATCTTGTAAGAGGTGATTAGAGTATGTTGCTTTTTCCAAACTTATTTGACTACAAAAAAACTTTTAAGATTTAGTTTTTTTTTTTAACTTTTTCTGTCATTGCAAAAATGTATATAACACATTTGTCAACTTAACGTTTTTCACGTGTACAATTAAGTGGCATCAATTATATTAATCATGTCGTGAAACCATCACCAATATCCATTGCCAAGTTTTTCATCACCATAAACAGAAACCCAGTGCTTCCTAAACAATAATGCCACCTTTCACCTTTCCTCTCGCCCCTAGTAACCCACTAATAAACTTTTATTTCTATGCATTTGCCTATTCTGGATATTTCATAGACGTGAGATCAGACAATATTTGACCTTGTGATTAACTTACTTCAGAGTTAGGTTATTTTATTTTTTTTTATTGTTGTGCTTTAAGTGAAAGTTTACAATTCAAGTTAGTCTCTCATACACATTTTTACATACATTGTTATGTGACCCTAGTTACTCTCCCTATGCTATGACAGCACACTCCTCCTTTCCACTCCCGTGTCCATTCAACCAGCTCCTGACCCTCTCGGACTTCTCATCTCACCTACGGACAGGAGTTGCCCATTTAGACTCATGTATCTACTTGAGCTAAGAAGCACACTCTTCATGAGTATCATTTTATGTCCCATAGTCCAATCTAATATTTATCTGAAGAGTTGACCTTGGGAATGGTTTTAGTTTTGGGCTAACAGAGAATCCGGGGGCCATGTCTTCCAGGGTAGGTTGTATATATTTTTAATGGTGTCAGTGAAGTATAATTGACATACGTTTGCACCTATTTCAAGTGTACAATTTGATACATTTTGACATATGTATATACCCGTGAAACCATCACCACAATCAAGAAAATGAGCATGTCCATCACTCCAAAAAGTTTCCTTGTGTCCCTTTGTTATCATTCTTCTCACCCTCTCTATACTCTGGCAACCACTGATCTGCTTTCTGTCACTATGGATTTGTTTGCATTTCCTGGAAGTTTCCCCAAATGGAATCATAAAGTGTCTTCGTTATCTACTGCTACTGTAACAGAAATACCACAAGGGGATGGCTTTAACAAACTGATATTTATTTTCTCACAGTCTAGGAGGCTAGAAGTCTGAATTCAGGGCACTGGCTCTAGGGAAGGCTTTCTCTCTGTGTTGGCTCTGGGGAAAGATGTCTCTACTCATCTTCTGTTCCTTGACTCCTTGGTGATCTTCTTTTTCTTTTTAATTTAATTTTATTGTGCTTAAGTGAAGGTTTACAATTCAAGTCAGTTTCTCATACAAAAAGTTATACATACATTGTTACGTGACCCTAGTTGCTCTCCCTATGCTGTGACAACACACTCCTCCTTTCCACTCCTGATTTCCCATGTCCATTCAACCGGCTCCTGATCCCTCTCTGCCTTCTCATCTCACCTGCGGACAGGAGCTGCCCATTTAGACTCAAGTATCTACTTAAGCTAAGAAGCACACTCCTCCTGCATATCACTTTACGTCCCATAGTCCAGTCTAATCTTCATCTGAAGAGTTGGCCTCAGGAATGGTTTCAGCTCTAGGCCAACAGAGAGTCCGGGGGCCATGTCTTCCGGGGTCCTTCCAATCTCAGTCAAACCATTAAGTCCGCTGTTTTTACTAGAATTTGAGTTCTGAACACCACTTTTTTCCTGCTCCGTCAGGGACTCTCTGTTGTGTTCCCTGTCAGGGCGGTCATTGGTGGTAGCCAGGCACCATCTAGTTCTTCTGGTCTCAGGCTGATGCAGTCTCTGGTTTATGTGGCCCTTTCTGTCTCTTGGGCTAATACTTTCCTTTTGTCCATAGTGTTCTTCATTCTCCTTTACTCCAGGTAGGTTGGGAAAAATTGATGCATCTTAAATGGCCGCTCGCTAACTTTTAAGACCCCAGACGCCACTCACCAAAGTGGGATGCAGAACATTTTCTTAATAAGCTTTGTTATGCCAGTTGACCTAGATGTCCCCTGAAGCCATGGTCCCCAGACCCCCGCCCCTGCTACCCTGTCCCTCGAAGTGTTTGATTGTATTCAGGAAACTGGAGCCCTGGTGATGAAGCGGTTAAGAGCTCGGGCTACTAACCAAACGGGGTTAGGATTTACAACACATATTTTTTGGGGATACAATTTAGTCCATAACATGCAGTATGCATCCCCTTTTTTATCTGGCTTCTTTCACTCAGCATGATTATTTTGAGATTTATTCATGTTATTGTGTGTAACAACGCTTCATTCTTTCTGTTACTAAGTAGTATCCCACTGTATGGATGTATTACAATTTGTTTTATTTGTTCACCTATTAGTGGATATTTGCGTTGTTTCCAGTTTTTGACTATTACAAATAAAGCTGCTGTGAGCCTTCATCTCTAAGTCTTCGTATGGACGTGTGATTTCATCTCTCTTGGGTACATAAGTAGCAGTGGAATGGATCATGTGGTATGCATATGCTTGCCTTTTAATGAAACTGCCAAACTGTTCTCCAAAGTGATTGCACCATTTTACTTCCCCACCAGCAATGTGTAAGAATTTCAGTTACTTCTCATCTTTGCCAAAACGTGCTATGGTCATTCTTTTTAATTGTACGCATTCTAATAGGTATATGGTAGAATCTCGTGTTTTAATTTTCATTCCCCTAATGACTAGTGAAGGAGCCCTGGTGGGCCAGTGGATAAGCACTTGGCTGCTACCGGAAAGAACCCACCAGGGAGAAAGATGTAGCAGTCTGCTTCCATAAAGATTACAGCCTTAGAAACCCCATGGGGCAGTTCTGCTCTGTCCTCCAGGGTCGCTGTGGGTCGGAATCAACTCGACAGCAGTGGTTTAATGACTAGTGAGAAGGAGCCTGGTTGCACAGTGGTTAAAGTGCTTGGCTGCTAACTGAAAGGTCAATGGTTTGAACTCACCAGCCACTCCGTGTGGGAGAAAGATGTGGCAGTCTGCTTCCGTAAAGATTACAGCCTTGGAAACCCTATGGGGCAGTTCTGCTCTGTCCTACAGGGTCACTATGAGTCAAAATCCACTCCACAGCAGCGGGTTTAGTTTTTTTTGTTTTGTTTTGGTTTTGGGTTATCTTCTTTGGCAAAGTGTCTGTTCAAATCTTTTGCCTTTTTTTTTTTTTTTGTATTTGTTTTGCATTTTTGAGATATAATTAACATACCATAAAATTCACCATTTTAAAGTGTTCAAATTAGTGGTTTTTAGTATATTTACAGAGTTATGCAACCATCACCACTGTCTACTTCCAGAACATTTTATCACCCCCAAAAGAAACCCCATAACCCTAGCCACTTGCAGCCACTAATCTACTTTCTATCTATGAATTTGCCTATTCTAGACATTTCATACAAATTGAATCACACAATATGTGGTCTTTTGTGTTTGACTTCTTTCATTTAGCGTAATGTTTTCAAGGATCATCCATATTGTGGCACTTATTAGTACTTCATTCCTTTTTGTAGCCAAATCATACTCCATTGTATGGCTATACAACATTTTGTTCATCCATTCCTCAGTTGATGGACATTTGGGTTGTTTCCATTTCTTGGCTATTATGAATAAGGCTGCTATGAATATCCATGTGCAACTTTTGTATGCACATATGTTTTCATGTCCCTTGGGTATATACCTAGTAGCAGATTGGCTGGGTTATATGGTAACTACACATTCAGTCATCTGAGAAATTACCAGACGGTTCTCCAATGTGACTGCATCTACCAGCAATGAATGAGCGTTCCAATTTCTCCACATCCTCACCAATACTTGTTATTATCTATCTTTTTTATTGTAGCCATTCTAGTGGATGTGAAGTGGTATCTCATTACGGTTTTAATATGCATTTTCTTAATGCTAATGATATTGAGCGTCTTTTGATGCACTTATCGGCCATTTGTATACCTTCTTTGGAGAAATGTCTATTCAGATGGTGGAGGATCAGCGAAAAAGAGGAAGACCCTCGACGAGATGGATGGACACAGTGGCTGCAACAACAGGCTCAAATATAGCAACGATTGTGAGGATGGCTCAGGACCAGGCAGTGTTTCGTTCTGTTGTACACAAGGTCACTATGAGTCAGAACTGACTCAAAGGCATCTAACAACAACTATTCAGATCCTTTGCCCATTTTAAAATTGGCTTTTTTTTTTTATTGTTGATTTGCTAGAGTTTTTTTTTAAATATATTCTGGATGTAATCATCTAGGTATATGATTTACAAATATTTCATCCTATTCTGTGGGTTGTCTTTTTACTTCCCTTTTAAAAAAAATGGGTTATTTTTTTCTTATTACTGAGTTTTGATAGTACTTATATATTCTGAATAAAATCCTTTATCAGATATATGATTTGAAAAATGTTTTCTCTCTGTCTGTGACTTGTCTTTTCATTCTCTGAACAGTAACTTTTGAAGAACAGAAGTTCTAAATTTTAATGAAATCTAATTTATCAATTTTTTTCTTTTATGGGTCTGCTTTTGGTGTCATATCTTATGAACCTTTGCATAACCCAAGGTCAGAAAGATTTTCTTGTATGTTTTCTTCTCGAAGTTTTATAGTTTTAGATTTAACATCTAGGTTTATGATCTGATCCATCTTGAGTTAATTTTTGTATATGGTGTGAGGTATGGATTGAGGTTCTTTATTTTTTTGCACATGGCTATCTAATTATTCTAGTACTATTTGTTGAAAACTATCCTTTCTCCACAGAATTTGCACCTTTGTCAAAAATCAATTGACCATATATGTCCAGGTCTATTGCTGTATTCTATTTTGTTCCATTGATCTATTTATCTATCTTTATTCTAATACCATGGTGTCTTGATTATAGTAGTTTTATGATAAATCTTTTAATCAGTGAGTGTAAAAACTCTCTTTTTTTTTTATTGTACTTCAGGTGAAGGCTTATAGAACAAATAGTTTCTCATGAAACAGTAGTACACATATTGTTTTATGACATTGGTTAACAACCCCACAAC
>NW_004443984.1:13263438-13289424 GCF_000243295.1 Trichechus manatus latirostris
GGATGCCCTTTATTTCTTTTTCTTGCCTTATTGCTCTAGCTAGAACTTCCAGCACAATGTTAAATAGGAGTGGTGATAAAGGGCATCCTTGTCTTGTTCTTGTTTTCAAGGGGAATGTTTTCAGCCTCTCTCCATTAAGAATGATGTTGGCCATTGAAAACCCTCTTTTTTTTTAAAGAGCACCATGAAAGACTCTTATCCTTTGCAATCGCTTTAGAGAAATCCCAATTAAAAGAAGTTTTCTCACTTTCTCCAGGCTCCCTTTCCAACTCTGCAACAAAGCGGGTGGATTATGGCTTTGGCTAGGCTGCACATTCTCTGGGTCTCCATTTCCTCATTCCCTCAACATGGGGGTACCTGTGCTACCTTCTAGGAGTGCTGGGAAAACTCAGTAAGATGATGCCTGCCGTGCCTGGACCCAGGAGAAAGGGGCAGAAATATTGGAGTATTTGGAGTCCAATTGGGGAAGGTGTGAGTGTACACGTTTGTGTGTGTGAGTGTGCACATGTATTTATGTGCATGCATGCGTGTGTGTGATGGCTGGTCTTTGGGTGTTACAATTTACCTGGGAGCCAAGATGGGGCTCCCCATCCTTGGTATCGTTGTCCTTGGCAGGGCCTGGAGGATCAACCCACCCCAGATCACCAGGCAGCAGACATAACACAGTCAACAGAGCCTTGTTGCACCTTGGACAGCTGTGGACAACCCCTGGGAGACAATCTCCCTCAGGAGGCAGGCATCCCACATAACAAGCCGCAGGACACTCTGCCAAAGCTGGGCCCAGGGGAACATGAGGACAGTTCCCAGGAAACAATGCCCCTAATGTTCACAGTGACCCTGGAGGAAAAGACTGACAGCCCCTTCCAGCCATCAAAGCCAGGACCTAAAACACCCGAAAGAGGGTGAGTCATCCCTTTACACCACCCCTGCCCTGTCCTCTGTCCCCAGCAAGCTGGCTAAGTTACAGGTGAGATGGACCCTAGTTCTGATTGCCCCTCACCTGAATAGGACTTAGGCCAAGTCAGGCCCCCTTTGGGCCTCAATTTACCCATCTGTAAAATAGGATGTTAGAATAAATGCCCTCCAAGGAACCTCCTTACTCTAATCTCAGAATTCTTTGTTCATGAGCTTCTCCTTTAGGGGCCATGACACCACTGGACATGTGATGGAATGAGGAGCCCCTCCAAGATCTGAAAGCCAAGGGGGTGAGGTTGGGGTGGTAGAGCTGAGAGAGACCTGGAGGCTGAGAGAAGGTGTCTGCAAGGCACAAACCCTGAGCTGAACCCCTCGCCCACCGGGGGTTTTCTCCTGTTTAGGGAGGAGGCTGTGGAGACCCAGCCAGCCCCAGAGCCCGTTCCTCCACCAGTAAGTAGGGTCATAATGGGGATGGGGTGGAGTGGGGTGTGTGTGGGGGAATCAAGAAGAGGAAGGGGGTAGGGGCAGAAGTATTCGAGTCACACTGGGGAAGTGTGAGTGTGCACCTGTGTGAGTGTGCAAATGCATTGTATGCGTGTGCATGTGTGTGCACATGTGTATATGGGTGTTTTTGGTGGAGGTCAAGGATGCTGTCACACTCTGGAGCCCAGTGGCATCACTAAGGGAGTACGGGATGTGTGGACCACACCCGCTGACACTGTCAGAGGGGCTGACACCAAAATGATTGTCTATAAAAATATCCTTGTAGTTAGTTATAAAAACAAAAAATATTTTTTGTAAGCCCAGCTTACATGTATCAATGTACCTACGCGGCTAAAACTCTATGCTAATTTATTTTTTGGACCTTCTACTGCACTCCAATCAGAGCTGTCATTATTACTGTAAAAATGACGTGACAGCAGCGTCTGACCTCCTCTAATTTCACAAGGGGGAAGTAGAATCACCATCAGCATCAGCCCAAGGCCGATTCCTATGAAGTGGAGGTCAGACATACCTTCTCTCCAACCTTTTTACCAATTCTGACACCAGCCGTCCCCTCCACAGCACTCTGTACTTCTCTGCTGGGTTCGAGAATTCATTGCAATGGCCATATAGAACTCACAGACAATACTTAGGATTATGGGGTTTATTCGGGAAGTAACAGGGTACAACGTGGGATCAGAGATGACTCAGGAGACAGTTCTTCAATCAGGACAGCTTCTCAGCCGTGCCCACACACAGGCCTCTCTCCAACCTCTCAGCCACTTGGCCTAGCCTCTGCCCTGCTCAGGCAAGTATTACAAACTTGCTAGCTCCATGGGTTGGCAAGCCCGATCGCAGCCATCTCATGCCATCTCCTGGTTCCTGCTGTCTTGCACCACTATCGCTCTTGCCACTATGTGCTGACATCTCTCACTGTCTTCCGTGTTACAGCTCCCGCTCTCTGTCTTCTGGGTCTAGGAGGTTCTCAGTGCAGGGATCCCGGGTCCAAAGGACACATTCCACTCCTAGCTCTTCTTTCTTGGTGGTAGTGAGGTCCTCTCCTTTCCATCTCTGGGATGGCTCATTTTAAGCCCAGCAGAATGGCAAAACTGACCAATTCCTTTGTTAGGGTTCCATACACCTTATTTGCATGGTCCCACTCCCACCACAAGAGCACCATGCACCTTATTTGCATTATTAGCAACCAGTCCAATTCCCTTGATGAGCTATAAGTATCTTATTTACATACTTCCACTCAATCATTTGGTAGGAGTTACACCATGGCTAGAAAGGCTATGGGAAATCGATCCATGGCACACAATCACCCAATTACAATGACACTTCAGATCATATGGTTTCTTCCGCAAATGCTACAAGCAGGCACTGTTGTTTTCCTTGCTGCTAGTGTTTTTATAGTCATTGATTTTGTCAAATTTTCTGGTGTTTTAGCTACAATATTGTGGTAATTAGTATTTGTGAACCTGTATCAATAACTTTTTTGAGAATGAAATAGTAATTAAAGGACAAGAACGAGTGATATAGGGGAATTACGATTTATGAGTAACATTAGTTCAAAAAACATTACTAAGGATTCTGTATGGTCTGGTATAGAAGAAAGTCCATGGGGGGCAGTGACACCATGAGTTACCACACTGGGTGACACCAAGCTAGTGATGCCACCCCTGGAGCCCTTGGGTTCATCCCAGGTTGTGACCTTTTCCACATCAGCATGAATTTCTTCATTCCATTTGTCCCCAGCCACACAAGCCAAAGCTTCAAAAACATCTAGGAGGCTTCCTTAACCTTCTCCCACCCAACCACCTAGAAAGTAGTTCTGCCATTTCCTGGCTCTTTGACCTGACTGGGCAGCCTATGAGCACATAGTCAGTCATTGTCATGCCCTTGCACACACCTTCAGGTCACCTGCCCCTATCTCTTTCTGCTGTATTCACTGGCAAAACTTCAGCCCTGGCTAAACCCAACCATCCACTTACCCTGCACCTGCACCTGAGCAGCTCAACATGATGGACACAAAGCCTGTCTTATGGTTGGGTTTCACTTCAAGCCATGACCACTAGTCTCAGATGCTCTGGGAAATCCTCTGCTGTTCCCTAACACATCGTCCCCCTCCACTCCAAGATGTGGGTTCACAGTAGCACCCTCCATGCCTTTCATCTTGCTGATGATCTTGCCTCATGTGTCAAGCAAAGGCGAGAAGCACCAGATGAGAAGACCCACTGCATCTCCCCGCCCACAAGTCCACCTGCTTCCTGCCTCCACTTGGCTCCAGTGGAAGCCATGAAGATGAAAAGAAATGCTGGCCCTTCTACTTACACATTAGATCACGGCCCCTCTCCCCTCTCTCCTCTCTCCCCTCCCCTACAGAGCAATATATCAATTTCTATGGGGACACTCCCATCAGCACACAAACATGTTTTAGTATCTACCATCATAAACAAACAAAAAACACCTCCCTTGACCCACACTCCCCTCTAGGCACTGCCTCATTTCCTTGCTCCCTTTCAATATGATTCCTCAAGAGTTGTCCACGCTCACTTACTCTACTTTCTTGTCTTTCCTCAACCCATCTCAATGAGACCTGTTCTCTAGGTCTCGACAATCTCAGTTTTGCTAAATCAAATGGAAAAGCTCTGCCTTTGTAGATCCCACCTCAAAACAGGATCTGACCAGTGGCTCCCTCCCTCCTTCTCAGTACCGCCTTCTCCAGGCTCCAGGACAGCTCTCTCATGGTTCTTCTGCTGTTGCCCTGGCTTTCCTGCCTAGACTCCTTCCCTGGTTGCTCTTGTCTGCTCCACCTCAGGGCTCCATCCAGGGCACCATCCTCAGATTTCTCTCCTCTATTCTCTCCCTGAGTGATATCATTCAGTCCCTCTGATGATTCCCAAATCCATATCTCGACCCAGACCTTACCTTTAAACTCCAGATGCGTATATTTGGCTGCCTAATTTAATTTTCCCCCATGTGTCTGTCAGTTTGTTGTACTGTGTGGGGGCTCACGTGTTGCTGTGATGCTGGAAGCTATGCCACCGGTATTCAGATACCAGCAGGGTCACTGATGGCAGACAGGTTTCAGCCGAGCTTCCAGACTAAGACAGACTAGGAAGAAGGACCCAGCAGTCTACTTCTGAAAAGAATTAGCCAGTGAAAACCTTACGAATAGCAGCAGAACACTGTCTGATATAGCGCCAGAAGATGAGCTCCTCAGGTTGGAAGGCACTCAAAAGACGACTGGGGAAGAGCTGCCTCCTCAAAGTAGAGTTAACCTTAACAACATGGATGGAGTCAAGTTTTCGGGGCCTTCATTTGCTGTTGTGGCACGACTCAAAATGAGAAGAAACAGCTGCAAATATCCATTAATAATTTGAACATGAAATGCATGAAGTATGAATCTAGGAAAATTGGAAATCATCAAAAATGAGATTGAATGCATAAACATCAGTATCCTAGGCATTAGTGAGTTGAAATGTACTGGTATTGGCCATTTTGAATCAGACAATCGTATGGTCTACTGTGCCGGGAATGACAACTTGAACAGGAATGGCATTGCATTCATCGTCAAAAAGAACATTTCAAGATCTATCCTGAAGTACAGTGCTGTCAGTGTAAGGATAATATCCATATGTCTATAAGGAGGACCAGTTAATACGACTATTATTCAAATTTACGCACCAACCACTAAGGCCAAAGATGAAGAAATTCAAGATTTTTACCAGCTTCTGCAGTCTGAAATTGATTGAACATGCAATCAGGATGCATTGATGATTACTGGTGACTGGAATGTGAAAGCTGGAAACAAAAAAGGATCGGTAGTTGCAAAATATGGCCTTGGTGATAGAAACGATGCTGGAGATCGCATTATAGAATTTTGCAAGACCGATGACTTCTTCATTGCAATACTTTTTTTCACCAACATAAATCGTAACTATACACATGAACCTCGCCAGATGGAATACATAGGAATCAAATTGACTACCTCTGTGGAAAGAGTTGATAGAAAAGCTCAGTATCATCAGTCAGAACAAGGCCAGGGGCCGACTGTGGAACAGACCATCAGTTGTTCGTGTGCAAGTTCAATTTGAAGCTGAAGAAAATTAGTCCAAGTCCCGAGAGCCAAAGTACCACCTTGAGTATATCCCACCCAAATTTAGAGACCATCCTGAGAATAGATTTGACGCGTGGAACACTAATGACTGAAGACCAGATGAGTAGTGGAATGACATCAAGGACATCAAACATGAATAAAGCAAGAAGTCATTAAAAAGACAGGAAAGAAAGAAAAGACCAAAATGGATGTCAGAAGAGACTCTGAAACTTGCTCTTGAACCTCGAGTAGCTAAAGCAAAAGGAAGAAATGATGAGGTAAAAGAACTGAACAGAAGATTTCAAAGGGCTGCTGGAGAAGACAAAGTAAAGTGTTATAATGACATGTGCAAAGAGCTGGAGATAGTAAACCAAAAGGGAAGAACACACTCAGCATTTCTCAAGCTGAAAGAACTGAAGAAAAAAATTCAAGCCTCAAATTGCAATAGTGAAGGAGTCTATGGGGAAAATATTAAACGACGCAGGAAGCATCAAAAAAAGATGGGAGGAATATACAGAGTCATTATACCAAAAAGAATTGGTCGACGTTCAACCATTTCAAGAGGTAGCATATGATCAGGAACTGATAGTACTGAATGCAGAAGTCCAAGCTGCACTGAAGGCACTGGCGAAAAGCAAGGCTCCAGGAATTGACAGAATATCAATTGAGATGTTTCAACAGATGCAGCTCTGGAAGTGCTCACTCATCTATGCTAAGAAATTTGGAAGACAGCTACCTGGCCACTCTACTGGAAGAGATCCATATCTGTGCCCATTCCAAAAAAAGGTGATCCGACCTAATGTGGAAGTTATTGAAAATATCATTAATATCACACACAAGTAAATTTTTGCTTGAAGATCATTCAAATGCGGCTGCAGCAGTATATCAACAGGGAACTGCCAGAAATTCAGTCCGGATTCAGAAGAGGACGTGGGACCAGGGATATCATTGCTGATGTCAGATGGATCCTGGCTGAAAGCAGAGAATACCAGAAAGATGTTTACCTGTGTTTTATTGACTATGCAAAGGCATTCCACTGTATGGATCATAACAAATTATGGATAACCATATGAAGAATGGGAATTCCAGAACACTTAATTGTGCTCATGAGGAACCTGTACATAGAACAAGAGGCAGTCATTCAAACAGAACAAGGGGGTACTGTGTAATTTAAAGTAAGGGAAGGTGTGTGTCAGGGCTGTATCCTTTCACCATACTTATTCAATCTGTATGCCTAGCAAATAAAGACATCAGGATTGGAGGAAGACTCATTAATAACCTGTGATATGGAGATGACACAACCTTGCTTGCTGAAAGTGAAGAGGACCTGAAACACTTACTGATGAAGATCAAAGACCACAGCCTTCAGTATGGATTACACCTCAACATAAAGAAAACAAAAGTCGTCACAACTGGACCAATAAGCAACATCATGATAAACAGAGATAAGATCCATGTTGTTAAGGATTTCATTTTACTTGGATCCACAGTCAGCGCCCATGGAAGCAGCAGTCAAGAAATCAAAAGACGCATTGCACTGGGCAAATCTGCTGCAAAAGACCTCTCTGAAGTGTTGAAAAGCAAAGATGTCACCTTGAAGACTAAGGTGCACCTGACCCAAGCCATGGTATTTTCAATCGCATCATATCCATGCGAAAGCTGGACATTGAATAAGGAAGACTGAAGAAGAATTGACGCCTTTAAATCGTAGTGTTGGCGAAGAATATTGAATATACTACGGACTGCCAAAAGAATGAATAAATCTGTCTTGGAAGAAGTACAACCAGAATGCTCCTTAGGAGGAAGGTTGGTGAGACTACGTCTTATATACTTTGGACATGCTATCAGGAGGGATATGCCGCTGGAGAAGGACATCATGCTCAGTAGAGGGTCAGCGAAAAAGAGGAAGACCCTCAATGAGGTGGATTGACACAGTGGCTGCAACAATGGGCCTCAAGCAAAACAATGATTATGGGCATGGAGTGGGACCGGGCAGTGTTTTGTTCTGTGGTGCATAGGGTCTCTATGAGTCGGAACCAACTGGACGGCACCTAACAACAATCGAATTCCGGAGCCCTGGTGACACAGTGGTTAAGAGCTCGACTGCTAACAGAAAAGTAGCCCATTTGAATCCACCAGCCGCTCCTTGGAAACCCTATAGGGCAGTTCTACTCTGTCCTATAGGGTCGCTATGAGTCGGAATTGACTCGGCGGCAATGGGTTGATTGAATTCCACTTGAATGGCTAATTCACTTCCTAAACTGAACATGCCCAAAACAGAATATTTTCCACCCCGAGTCTGCTTCTCCCCTAGTCTTCCTCATTTCAGCAAACGGCACCACCATCCACTCATGTGCACATGCCAATCAGCTTGAAGTCACCTCTGACTTCTCTTTTTGCAGCCATAATTCCTTCATACTCAATGCATCAGCAAGGCCTGCCTAGCACTACCTACAAAATAAACCCTGAATCCATCCCTTCTCTCCACTTCCACACCCATCATCCTGATCCAAGACTCATCCTCTTAGACTAAGATCCAAAGTCTTCGACAAGACACATAAGACCTTATGCCCAGCCAGCCTGGTCTGATTTCCATCCCTTGAATCTGCTAAGCTTATTCCCACCTCAGGGCCTTTGCACTCACTATCTCTGTGCCTGAAATTCTTCCCATAGGCATTCTCATGACTGACTCCACGGAGTCTCTTAAGTTTCTCAGCATGGCTTTCTCTAGCCATCCAATCTCAAGTAGTCTGTCAACCGCAGTCACTCTATCACATTACCCTGATTTATTGCCTTTGTATTACTTTTTCTATCTGATGTCTTATTACTTAGTTAACTTATGTATTATTTAGAAAGTAATCTCCATGAGGTAGCCGCTCTATTTTATTCACTACTGTATGCTCTGTGCTGTGTGCTTATAACAATGCCTGGCACATAGTAGGAACTCAATATGAATTTGTTGAATACGTGAATGGATGGGAATAATACACAGTTCTTCTCCGGACTGATGAGAAATCAGATGAGAAATATGTCACATTCCTTGTGTGTGTGTGTTTCCTTCCTCTTCCCCTCCCCGCCACTCACACAGCCTGGGCTGGATACTGTGGGAAGAGGAAAGGAGCAGACACAATTCGATTACATAAATTTGTATGGAGTGTCTAGTGCATGCCAGGTCCTGTGCTTGGGATGGGAGGGCAAGGAAAGCCGGGGGTTGCATCCTGCTCCTAATGATCATGGGACCAGCTATATGAAGCAGAGATGAGAGGGTCCAGACTTATGGCCCTGATAGGAATACTGCAGGCATTCAGGGAAGGAACCTTGGAGCCATCAGGGGCGATTTTTCTGGAGGAGGAGGATTGATATTATGCCATGCAGGACGGATAGAATTTGGACCGAACCAGAAGGTGGAAAGGGCACCCAGACAGTGGGCCCAGCACAAACAAAGGTACAGAGATGGGAATGACATGGAGCAAGGGGTGATAATGGAAAGATGGGCCTGAGGGGACAAGAATATTGGATATTGTGGACATTCCCCCACATGCCCTTGGCTGGAAAACTAGGTTGGGCCACGATATAAAGCTCCAGGCCTGGGGTGAGGTATCCAGACTCGGCACTCCAATGTCCCGCTTAACATTTTGCACAAGGCTGAACCTAAGAATAAATACTAGACTGGGAGCCCCCTGAGAGCAGGCACTTATGCATCCTTGTATCCCTGTGACTGTGAGTATGTGTTGCACAGATGGAGGGATTAGTCTGAAGGTCATAGGGAGACACTGCAGGCTCAGGAGCAGGGTAGTAACTAAGAAGAGCTGCAGGGAGGTTAGTCTGGCAGAGAAGGCAGAGAGAGGAATCTACTTGTGAAAGGATCTGAGAAGTGAGGGAAAGATACCAGGGCCTTGGCTGACTGCCTGCTGGGAGCAAAGCTCTGTGCTGGGCCCTGGAACAGAGGGAATTCTGAAACAGATCTGCATTCCCCACCCCGGGGCTCAGAGGCTGGATTAGGAGACGGATCAGAGGGAGCTCTGTAGCCCCTGGGTAGCCATCTGGGGCCGACATCACAGTGGAGTGGAGAGTCCCAGGACTGCTTCTGATATCTGCATATTTGTGTATGTCCCTCAATTCAGGAAAATTGGGTCTCCCTGTTGGACTTCAGAATACTCAATTATAATTATTTCTGACCCTGCCATTAGCAGACTCCTTCGCTAACTGCTTTATTTACATTACCTTACTTCCGAGACATCACTGAGAAAATGGAAATAATCAGAGAGGAACTCCTCCCCATCTTTACTGAGTACAACGTACCAGGGACAGTTGGGGTGCTGGGGACTTAATGGTGAATGGAACTTACGATCCATTTGGAAGACAGAGGACATTAACACGTCAACACATAAATACACAGTATCATTCTAGAAAGGAGGCCTGGTGGTGCAATGGTTAAGTGCTCAGCTATTAACTGAAAGGTCAGTGGTTTGAACCCACCAGCAACTCTGTGGGACAAAAGACCTGGCGATCTACTCCCATAAAGACTACAGCCTTGGAAACCCTGTAGGGCAGTTCTACGCCGTCCTTTAGGGTTGCTCTGAGTTGGGATGGACTCCACGGCACATGAACAACAGCAACAACAACATCACTGTAGATACAATAATGCTGCAAAGCAAATCAAGCCAGATAAGGGTGCAGTGAGTGATTTGGAAGCAAGTGGTGGATGCTTCGGAAGGAATGCTCAGTGGTCCAAGAGGTGACACTTGAGTTAAGACCTGAATGACAAAAAGGAGTGAGCCCTGGACGGGTCTGGGAGGAGAGCGTGACAGAGACAAGCTTGGAGCTTGTTGGGACTAAGCCCAGCAGAAAGGCCATGGCGGGAAACATAGTGAGGGGTGGGCGAGGGTGGGAGGTGAGGCCAGAAGCATGGCAGGGGGCAGATGGTGCAGGGCCTTGAAGGCCAGAGTAAGGGTATTGAAATGAATTCTAAGTGTCACAGGAAGCCATTGAAGAGCGTGAACGTAGGCTGGAGACACACTGATATGGCAGCTGGGTGGATAATGAAATTGAGTGGGGGCCATAGATGGACACTATGGCCACACACTGGACAAGAGATGGTGATCTGACTTTCACTAGAGCGTTAGCAGCAGAGACGGAGCAGTGCTCAGGTATGGCATAGGTTTTAGAGATGGTGCAGACAGGACTTGCTGATGGGCTGCAGGGTGGAGAGGTGGGTGGGAGAAAGAGGAATCCAGAGGAACTCTAGGTCTGGGGCCTGAGCAACAGGTGGTGTCATTAACTGAGGTGGTGACACTGGGGAAGGGGCAAGTGAGACGTACCTAGGATTCTGCTTTGGCTACGTTCTAGACACCCAAGAAGAAATGTCAAGGAGGACGTCTGGAGTTAAGGACAGAGAAGTCAGGCTTGGAGATGTAAAAGTGAGAAACACAGTTATGAGCAGAAGATAATATCTAGAGGGAGGGAGAAAAGTCCGAGGACAAAGCCTTGGGCCTCCCCACTGTCTGGAAGTGGAGCAGGAGCGAGGAGGAGCCAGCGAAGGAGACAGGGAGGAGTAGCCAGTGAGTGGTGGGCATCTAGAGAAGAAAGCGTTTCTAGAAGGACGGAGTGGTCATCTGTGTCTAGCATTGCTGATGGGTTGAGTAAGATAAGGGCAAAGACATTCCGGGGCCTTGGCAAGAGCAGCTTGGGGAGTGGTGGGCAGAAGCTGGATTGGAATGGGTTCCAGAGTGAATGGGAAGGAAGGGGAGACCAAGTGCAGCCAACTCTTTCAAGGGATTTTGCTCTAGATGGGAGCCAAGAACTAGAATGACAGCTGGTGGGATTTGTGGAGTCTGGAGAGGCTGGATTTTTAACAGAAGAAAGATATTACAGCATATTTACATGTTGATGGGAGGAATCTGGTGTAGAAAGTAAAACTCATAATGCTGGAAGAGAGTGTTCAAGAGCAGCATCTTTGATTTGGAGAAAGGACTGGACTGGAGTCTACGAGGCCTGGCCTGGACCACCTATCCCTGTCGTGCATGGGAAGGAAGGCAGACCAGAAGGGAACAGACACAGGAAGTTGCTGGATTTGCTGAATGAATGAATAAGAATTTACTGAGTGCCTGCTATGTTCTCGTTGCTGGGTATACATGGATACAAGGGGCAGACATGGCCCTGCCCTCATGAAGCATACCTTCTGCTAGTCAGGTTAACAACGGGCGTGGACAAAGCCACTGCAGATTGCAGTAACCGCAATGAATGAAATAAACCGAGTGGTGTGACTGAGAGAGCTGGGATGTAGCCGAGGAATCAGTGAGGGCCTGGGGTGGGGAGCCAACTGGGATGTGTGCGAGATTAGGGGTACGTCCTCCAGGGACTCGGAGGAGAAAGGGTGGTGTGCGGGCCCTGGAGTGTGGATGGTAGGCAGAAGCTCCGTGGGACAGCCTGGCTGGTCAGAGGCCTCCTGGCTCCCCTGTTCCCTGTTCCCAGGAGGTGAGAGACATCGGAGAGAGGAGGGAGTTGGACCATGTGCAGAGGCAGCCTCAGGAGTCCATGGTGGCCATAGGGCCCCAGAACTTTGGGAACCCCTGGCAGGGCTTCATGAAGTGCCTGCTGGAGGTGGAGGAGGAGGAGGAGGCAACACAGAGGAGGGCCACCAAGGCCCAGACCCTGCCAGCCCGGAAGTCGTCCAGGACTCTGACCCCCATGCCCACCTCAGGCCCTATTGGCAACTCAGCCCCAAGCCTGCCTGTGACCCTGGCTCCGACCCCGACCTCAGCTATTCCAGTCGCCCTGTCCTGGGCCCGGCCACCCGCCCCTGGGCCAGTGTCTGCTCCTATGGGAGCTCCAGTCCCAGCCTCAGGGCCCAGCTCTGTGTTGTTGGCCCCCAGCCTGGACTTGGCCTGGAGGAGGGCGGAACTCTTGCGCCAGAGCTGTGAGAGGAGCCTGAGCTACGCCAAGGCACGGTAGGACCCTCGCCGGCTCACCCACCCACCCCTGACAGGCCCACTGATTAGAGCCTGAGTCCCAGTGCCCTCAGCATCTTTCTCTTCCAGCCTCTTGTCCCTAGCACCACCTCTGTCCTTTCCCTCCATGTGGCCCTTTCTTGGTCTCCTTACTTCTGCCTCCTCTGTATCTCCAGCCTCTGTTTCTTTTCCCATTTCTGAACCCCTTTTTCTGTTTAACTCCCCCATGGTGTCTCTCCTCCTCTGGGCCTCCATTTTTTGGTCACTCTTGGGCTCTCCTGACCTCCCAAAGCCTCTCCAGCGTTGTTGCCATGATAACCTCTGCCCGGGCTTCCCCTTCTTGCTCCCCTAGCTTTGGTGGCAGGGGTGGGGGCTGGATGTGTGCCCTGGGCCCGGCTTCTGTCCTCCCCAGGCAGGAGCAGGAGGAGCGCAGCCTCCTGAAGTTGTGTCAGCACTGGGAGGAGAGGTCCGAGGAGCACCTCACCCTGAAGCAAGAAGAAGGTGAGGGCAGGCCGAGTCCAGGCAGAGCCCGCAGGCCTTCTTTTGGCTTTCTAGGCCTGGGCAGGGGTGGGGGGAGGTGAATTGACAGATCATACCGCTGCCTCCCAGCGATGCTCACCACAGCCCGGTGTAGCGGACCCAGGGGCTATTGCCTGCACTTGGCAGAGGGAGATAGTGTAGGGTAGGAGGCTGACCAAGCTCACGAGGCTGCTGGGTGGAGGAGCCAGAAGGCATGCTGTGTCTTCTGACTCCAGCCCGTGCTCCTCCCAGTTCAAGAGCTGCCTCTCTCTGAGGATGTGAAGCCAGCCTTGCCAAGAGCTTTAGATTTTGGAGACGTTCCTGCCTCTCCCAGCCCAAGACTGCTCTCTCTATTGGTCCTCTTCTGAGGCTGCCTGGGTGGGAGACAAGGCTCCAGGTCCCCCACCAGTCCTGGATAGCCCCTCACCATTCAACAAGGCAGCTTGTCCAGGACAGGTTCCCCATTTCCCTTGGCATTTCACCCCTACCCTCAATTTAAAAGTTCTGCACACCCACGCCCTGTGAGGCGGGAGACCCTCCACTCTCCAGTGTCCGTGATGCTTGACGTCTTGACCCCCTGCCCCCTGTCCTGAGAGGAGGAGCCTTCCCACTGTTGCCCATGGGCTCTGAGGTTGCCTGATCAGCCTGTCCGTCCATCCGCGCTGCCACCCCAACCACACGTTGGCCCTGGAAGAGTGAGGGTACATAGTTCTTCCAATCCTACACTCCTCCCCAAAGTTTGTGACCCTCTTGGCCAGATAGCCCTTCTCTAGCCTTCCCTGAATGCTCTCTCGGGCTCTCTAGGATCTTTGACGTTCACTCCTTTAGCATTAAAACTAGTCACTTGGGGGGTGTGTGTGTGGGGGGAGTGATTTTCTAAGTAGGGACTCCCTGGGTGGTGCAAACAGTTAACACGCTCAGCTACTAACCGAAAGGTTGGAGGTTTGAGTCCACCCTGAGCGCCTTGGAAGAAAGGCCTGGAAATCTACTTCTGAAAAATCAACCACTGAAAACCTTATGGAGTACAGTTCTACTCTGACACACACAGAGTCGCCATGAGTCAGAATTGACTCGACGGCAACTGGTCTGCTCTGGTCTGGTTTCTAAGTACAACCCCCACTGCCCTGCCTCCATCAACAGAGTTCATGAACAACAGGTCACCTTGACTTAGGGACTCAGTGTTCCCGCCATGACCATCGGTTCCTCTCTGGGGAGGAAAGAGCTGATTGCCCTGCTCTGCAGTTTGGATGATCGCATCTGCTTTTTAGAGTTGTTCCATTTTCTCCCTTTTTCAGAGTGCCTGCCCATGGTAGGTCCTGGCTACCCAACCCTAATCCTAGCCCTGCCTCTTCCGCTAATTTCAGCTCTGTTGGTTGACACAGAGTCTCTAATGTACCCAGCACTAAATTAATACAACTCTGTGTGGTTGTGGCTGTTATGTCCATCATAAGAAAAAAAAAAAAATCTGTTGCCATTGAGTCGATTCCGACTCATAGCAACCCTATAGGACAGAGTAGAACTGCCCCATAGGGTCTCCAAGGAACGGCTGGTGGATTCAAACTGCTGACCTCTTGGTTAGCAGCCGAACACTTAGCCGCTGTGCCAGCAGGACTCCAATTTACAGATAAGGAAATCGAGGCTCAGAGAAGTTGGACATCCTTTCTGGCTTTGTTCTAGTCCAGACAACAGAATCTATCCTAGAAACCATGTCCATCCAGATAAGTGACTGCAGAGCACCAAGGTTAATAGCGCAGACTTAGAGTCAGAAAGACCTCTTTGATCTCCCACCCTCTGAGCCTCCGTTTCTCCATCTTTACAAAGGAGATAAGTATTCTACTCTATGAGGTTGTTGTAAGCATTAAATGAGAACATGGCTACAAAGAGGCTAGCACAGTACAGTGACTGGCACATGGTAGGGGTGCCTAAAGTGGGCATGTTCTTTGTGCTAAGCAAAGGTCACTTGTTAACTTAGCTTTTCACCATACTATCTGAACCCTCCTCTTGGCCCCGGAGTAGAGCAAGTGGGGTGAGTCAAGGGGATCACCCCCCTCCACTTTTGCTCTTTTGGTGACCTTTGCCCCTCTATCTGAAGGAGCCCTGGTGGTGCAAGAATTAAGCACTCAGCTGCTAACCTAAATGTTAGCAGTTCAAACCACCCAGTGAGTCCACATAAAAAGGCCTGGCAATCTGCTCCTATAAAGATTACAGCCAAGAAAACCCTATGGGGCAATTCTACTCTGTCACAGGGGGTTGCTATGAGTCAGAATTGACTTGATGGTACCTAACAACAATAGCAACAGCCCCTCCATGTGGCCATAGTGGCAGTGCTGGGCAGTGATGAGTGGGGGACCAAGATACACTCCCACCCCCACAACCCTCCCTCTCCACAGCCTTCCGCAGTTACTTTGAGATCTTCAATGGCCCTGGCGAGGTGGATGCACGGAGCCTGGAGAGCACCCTGCTCCTAATGGGCATCTCACTGACTCCGGCCCAGGTGGACGATGCCCTGATGAGTGCTGATATCGATGGTGAGGGGGCAGTGGGGGGTGAGCTTCACTCTGAGCCCCAGGCAAGGCCACCTTCACAGGCGTGAGACCTGTGCAGTCGCCAGGGCCCCATGCTTAGAAGGGCCCTGTACTTGGTTTCACCTCCCTGGGTGAGGCAAGCAGTTAAACTCTTGACTGCTAACCGAAAGGTTGACAGTTTGAACCCGCCAGAAGAACCTCAGAGGAAAGATCTGGCAATCTACTTCCAAAAGTCCCAGCCGTGAAATCCCTATGGAGCACAGTTCTACTCTGAAACACATGGGGTCGCCGTGAGTCAGAATTGACTCAACAGCAACTGGTTAAGGTTAAAGTGCTTGGTTAATGCTCTGCTGTCACCCGTCTTGAAATTCTTAATCTATGAATAACGGTCTCTGCCCTGCATTTTCATTTTGTACTGGGTCCTGCAGATTACGCAGCAGGTCCCTAACCCCAGGTTAGGTTAATGCTCCCTGAGGACCTACTCAGTGCTGGGTTCTAGGGACCCAGAGATGGCCAAGACCTGGCTCCTGTCCCCAAGAAGTGGGTGATCCCAGAGATCCCTTCCTTTCAGGCCCTCATGCATGCTCCATCAGCCATTCCTCCGTGTCTTAGTCATTCATTTTACCAGCAAGGTAACCTTGGACAAATCCCTGAAGTTCGGTAAACCTTGGCTCCTCATCTGTAAAGTGGGGCTGATAACAGTACCCATCTCACTGGGCTGCTATGAAGATTAAAGGAGATAATTCAGGCAAAGAATTGAGCACAGTGTCTTGTACATGAAACCCATCCAGGAATACAGGCTGCTAATATTATTCACGAGTCCCTGGGTGGTACAATTGGTTAATGTACTCAGCTGTTAACTGAAAAGTTGGCAGTTCGAGTCCACCCAGAGGCACCTCAGAAGAAAGGCCTGGTGATCTGCTTCTGAAAAACCAGCCACTGAAAACCCTATGGAGCATGGTTCCACTTGGACACAGATGGGTTGTCATAAATTGGGATCAACTCAATGATAACTTTTTTTTTTTACTGGTGCTATTATTCATCCAATAAGTATTTATTAAATGTCTACTGTGCACCCGTTCCCATGCTGGGCATGGAGGGTAGAGAGATGCGTAATTGTTATGCAGGCAATTATTGCCACAGGGCCAAGGCCAAAACAGAAATAAGAGGCTCTGACGGAAGCAGCATTTAACATGGCTTGGAGGAGGGGCTCAGGAAGGAAGGCTTCCTGAAGGAGGTGATGCCTAAACTAAGCTGTGAAAGATTAAGCAGGAGTTAGGCAGGGAGAGAAGAAGGGAGGAAGACCTTCCTAGTGGTGGCAGTAACCTGTGCAAAGAGAAGAGTGCAGGGCAAGTGGTGGGGCGGGGGCAGCAGCTGGCCTGTGTGGGGCCTGGGCTCCTAGCCACTAGATGTCATGGCTCTGCTTCATCCACCACTGCACAGGCACCACTCTCACACGCAAACCAGGAACTGAGCCCAGCTCTGCCCCTGCGTGGCCCTGGGCAAGTGTGCCTCAGGCCACGTCTGTGATTTGGGATAAGCGTAATTAAGCACCATACAGGATTGTTTTGAGGATCAGAGACCATTCATTCATCAAGTTATTTACAGAGCGTTTACTAAGCACCTACCTGTCTGCGGAATCCCTGGGTAGTGCCAATGGTTCGTGCTTGGCTGCTCACTAAAAGGTTAGAGGTTTGAGTCCACCCAGAAAAAAAACAAACCAAACCCATTGCTGTCAAGTCGATTCTGACTCGTAGCGACCCTATAGGACAGAGTAGAACTGCCCCGTAGGGTTTCCAAGGAGCAGCTGGTGGACTCGAACCGCTGACCTTTTGGTTAGCAGCCGAGCTGTTAACCACTGCACCACCAGGGCTCTGAGTCCACCCAGAGTCACATCGAAAAGAAGGTCTGGTGATCTGCTTCTGAAAAATCAGCCACTGAAAACCCTACAGAGCACAGTTCTACTCTGACACCACATGGGGTCACCATGAGTCAGACCCAATGGCATCTGGTTTACCTGTTTTCAGCCAAAACAGACCTAGCTCCTGGGTGGTGGAAGCATAGAGGTTTTATGAGAGCCCTTGATGGGGGATCTGGCCTGGTCTAGTCTACTCCTCTGGGGAGGTGATGGAGTCAGGCTGACTGGGAAGCATGACTACGATGTTTACTAATTGAAGGAGTTGGAGGGTGGTGGAGAGAATTCTGGAAAGAGGAAGCAGCCTATGCAAAAGCCCTGAAACAGGAAAGAATTTGGCTCCAGTGGGAAAGCAGGTTAGTGTCAGAGAAGTTTAGCATAAGGTGAGGCTGGAGACATAGGTAGCAGGCAGATCCTGCAGGGCCTTGAAGGCCATGGTGAGAATCTTGTGGATACATCTTCTCAGGCAGTACTCATAGTAGCTGATAGTTAGTGAGCACATATTATATGCAAGGCCCTGCTCTAAGCGCTTTGCCTCATTTTATCTCCCATGAGATAGATGTTATTATTATGCTTCCCCTGTAGGTGAGAAAACGAAAGCTCAGAGGGGTTAAGATACTTCCCAAGGTCACACAGCTAGCTAGTAAGTGGTGTAACGGGTTACCCATGTTGGCTGCCTCTAGGACTCAAGTTCTGATACCTTTTAACACAGGAGATTTTAATTTTTGCCTTCTACTTTCCCCTGTCCACCACGTTTTCTGGATTGAATAGCTGTTACTTTTATAATCAGACTCAGTGAATGAATACTAATAGCCATGTTTGTGTTCAAATGGCTGGGCCTGAACAGAGAGTCCCTGATGGAGCAGGAAAAAGGTGGGGTGTAGAACTCAAATTCTAGGAAGAAGACCAGACTTAATGGTCTGACTGAGACTGGAGGAACCCCAGAAAGCATAGCCCCCAGATTCTCTATCAGCCCAGAACTAAAACAATTTCCGAAGCTAAGACAGGGACTGGACTGGACTGTGAGACATAAAGCAATAGAAGTGAGGAGTGTGTCTCTTAGCTCAAGTAGATACATGAGACTAAATGGGCAGCTTCTGTCCGGAGGTGAGATGGGAAGCCAGAGAGGGTTAGGAGCTGGTTGAAGTGACACGGGGAATCAGGGGTGGAAAGGAGGAGTGTGTTGTCACAGTATGGGGAGAGCAATTAGGGTCACATAAAAATGTATGTATAAATTTTTGTATGGGAGACTAACTTGAAATGTAAACTTCATTTAAACTACAACAATAAACAAACAAAAAATTCCTGGGCCTGGTCCAGAAGGCCTCTGTCCATCCGGTTACTCTTTGGCCTCCGCAGGAGATGGTCACGTGGACTTCAAAGACTTCTTGGCCGTGATGACAGACACCAAGCGCTTCTTCTGCTCTATGGGTGAGCAGGGACCGGACCAGGGTCATGAGAGCTGGGGGAGGGGCCAGGCAGCTGATGGGGATGGGCATCCAGGGCCGCCAAATGGTAATGGCAGCCACTACCCATGTCCCCAGAACAGAACATCCTGATGGGCATAACTCCTCCGAACCCCCACACTCTGCTGTTTGAGATCCTGTCCCTGATGGTGGAGATGCTGGCCTTACCCGAGGCAGCCTTAGAGGAGATCACCAAGTGAGTGGGGCTGGTTGTTGGGGTGGAGGGCTGCAGACACACAGGCGGCACCTAGCATTTTGGCAGCTGAGGTCTTTTGAAAGTTTGGACTCTTTTAGATGCAAGTGAAAGAAATCAAATAAAATTGGCTTAAGCAAAAGCGGAATGTATGGGCTCACATAACTGGTCAGGGCCTCAGGAATGGCTAGATCCAGGAGACCAGACGATACCGATAAGGCTTTGTTTCTGCCCATCTTGGTCTATTGGCTTCAAGTTCAGCTAGGCTCTCCCCACAGTGGGAAGGATAACCATTGGCAACCCTGTACTCACACCCTCCTGCTTTAGCAACCTGAGCAGCAAGAGGAATTCCTCCTTCCTTCCTCCTTCCCTCCCTCTTTCTATTTTTAATTAATAGACTATTTGTTTAGAGCAGTTTTAGGTTTACAGAGAAATTGAGTAGAAACTAAAGAGAGTTCCCCAGTACTCCCTCTCTCTCTGCCCACGGTTTCTTCTATTATTAACATATTGTATTGATGTGGTACATTTGTTACCATTGATGAGCCAATGTTGACACATTGTTATTAACTAAAGTCCCATAGCTTACATTAGGGTTCACTCTGTTGAACAGTTCTGTGGTTTTCGACAAATGTATAATATCACACACCCACCGTTACAGTATCACAGAGAATAGTTTCACTGCCCTAAAAATGCCCTGTGCTCCACGTATTCATATCTCTCCTCCTCCAGTCCCACTCTGAGCCCCTGGCAACTACTGATCTTTTTACTGTTTCTATACTTTTGCCTTTTTCAGAATGTCATGTAGTTGGAATCATACAGTATGTAACCTCTTCGGACTGGCTTCATTAACTTAGGAATATGCATTTAAGTTTCCTCCATGTCTTTTTGTGGCGTGACAGCTCATTTCTTTATATCACTGAATAATATTCCATTGTATGGATGTAGATGTACCACATTTGTTTATCCATTCACCTATTAAAGACTGTCTTAGTTATCCAGTGCTGCTATAACAGAAATACTACAAGTGAATGACTTTAACGAAGATAAATTTATTATTTCACAGTCTAGGAGGCTAGAAGTCCAAATTCAGGGTTCCAGCTCCAGGGGAAGGCTTTCTCTCTCTGTTGGCTCTCGGGGAAAGCCCTTGTCATCAATCTTCCCCTGGTCTAGGAGCTTCTCAGCACAGGAACTTCAGGTCAAAAAGATGCCCTCTGCTCCTGGTATTGCTTTATTGGTGGTATGAGGTCCCCCTGTCTCTGCTCGCTTTTCTCTTTCATATCTCAAAAGAAATTGATTCAAGACACAATTCAATCTTGTAGATTGAGTCCTGCCTAATTAACATAACTGCCTCATTAACATCATAGAGGTAGGATTTACAACACGTAGTAAAATCACATCAGATGACAAAATGGTGGACAATCACACAATACTGGGAATCATGGCCTAGCCAAGTTGACACACATTTTGGGGGACACAGTTCAATCCATGACAAAGGATATCTTGGTTGCTTCCAATCTTGGCAATTATGAATAGAGCTACTATAAATATTCATGTGCAAATTTTTGTATGGACATAAATTTTCTCAGTTCATTTGGGTAAATACCTAGGAGCATAATAGCTGAATCATTTGGTAAGACTATGTTTCCAAAATATGACCTTGAGTATATACGGCATGAACTTGGAGACCATCTTAAGAATAGATTTTACATATTGAGCACTAATGACCGAAGATCAGACAAGTTGTGGGATGACATCAAGGATATCATACATGAAGAAACCAAAAGGTCATTTAAAAGACAGGAAAGAAAGAAAAGACCAAAATAGATGTCAGTAGAGACTCTGAAGCTTGCTTTTCAATGTAGAGTAGCTAAAGCTAATGGAAGAAATGATAAAATAAAAGAGTTGAACAGAAGATTTCAAAAGGCAGCTCAAGAAGATAAAATAAAATATTATAATGAAATGTGCAAAGCCTTGGAGTTAGAAAACCAAAAGGGAAGAACATGCTCGGCATTTCTCAAGATGAAAGAACTGAAGAAAAAATTCAAGCCTCAAGGTGCAATGGTGAAGGATTCTGTGGGCAAAATATTGAACAATGTAGGAAGCATCAAAAGAAGATGGAAGGAATACACAGAGTCACTGTACCAAAAAGAACTGGTCCATGTTCAACCATTTCAGGAGGTAGCATATAATCAAGAACTGATGGTATTGAAAGAAGCCCAAGTTGCATTGAAGGCATTGTCGAAAAGCAAGGTTTCAGGAATTGACAGAATACCAACTGAGATGTTTCAACAAATGGATGCAGCACTGGAGGTGCTCACTTGTCTATGCCAAGAAATTTGGAAGACAGCCTCCTGGCCAACCTACTAGAAGAGGTGCATATTTGTGCCCATTCCAAAGAAAGATGATCCAACCGAATGCAGAAATTATCAAACAATATCATTAATATCACACACAAGTAAAATTTTGCAGAAGATCATTCAAAAGCAGCTGCGGCAGTACATCAACAGGGAACTGCCAGAAATTCAAGCTAGATTCAGAAGAGGACTTGAAATGAGGGGTATCATTGCTGATGTCAGTTGGATGTTGACTAAACGCAGAGAATACCAGAAAGATGTTTACCTGTGTTTTCTTGACTATGCAAAGGCATTCCACTGTCTGGATCATAGCAAATTATAGATAACATTGCAAAGAATGGGATTCCAGAATATCTAACTGTGCTCATGAGGAAACTGTACATAGAACAAGAGGCAGTCATTCAAACGGAACAAGGGGGTACTGTGTAGTTTAAAGTCAGGAAAGCGTGTATCAGGGTTATATCCTTTCACCATACTTATTCAATCTGTATGCTGAGCAAATAATCTGAAAATCTGGACTATATGAAGAAGAACGGGGCATCAGGATTGGAGGAGGACTTATTAATAGCCTGTGATATGCAGATGACACAACCTTACTTGCTGAAAGTGAAGAGGACTTGAAGCACTTACTGGTGAAGATCAGACTATAGCCTTCAGTGTAGATTATACCTCAACATAAAGAAAACGAAAGTCCTCACAACTTGGCCAATAAGCAACATCATGATAAATGGAGAAAAGATTGAAGTTGTCAAGGATTTCATTTTACTTGGATCCACAATCAACACCCATGGAAGCAGCGGTCAAAAAATCAAACAATGTACTGCGCTGGGCAAATCTGCTGCAGAAGACCTCTCTGAAGTGTTGAAAAGCAAAGATGTCATTTTGAGGACTAAGGTGCACCTGAACCAAGCCAGGGTATTTTCAGTTGCCTCATATGCATGCGAAAGCTGGACCATGAATAAATAAGGAAGACTGAAGAAGAATTGATGCCTTTGAATTATGCTGTTCGCAAAGAATATTGAATATACCATGGACTGCCAGAAGAACAAACAAATCTGTCTTGGAAGTAGTACAGCCAGAGTGCTCCTTAGAGGTGAGGATGGCGAGACTTTGCCTCACATACTTTGGACATGTTATCAGGAGGGACCAGTCCCTGGAGAAGAACATCATGCTTGGTAAAGTAGAGGGTAAAGTAGATCAGCTTGTCAATTTCTTCAAAATAAACAGCTGTGATTTCAAGAGAGATTGCATTGAATCTGTACATCTCATTTACGGAGTATTGTCACCTTAACAAGGAGCCCTGGTGGTGCAGTGGTTAAAGTGCTCAGCTGCTAACCAAAAGGTCAACAGTTTGAACCCACCAGCTGCTCCTTGGGAGAAAGATGTGGCAGTCTGCTTCTGTAAACATTTGTAGCCTTGGAAATCCTATGGGGCAGTTCTGCTAGTACTGCATATAGAGTCACTATGAATTGGAATGGACTCGATGGCAGTGAGTTTGGTTTTTTGTTTTTTGCCACTTTAACAATCCTAAGTCTTCTGACCCATGAACATGGGATGTCTTTCTGTTTATTTAGGTGTTCTTTAATTTCTTTCAACAAAGTATGGTAGTCTTCAGTGTACAAGTCTTGCTGTTAATTTTAGTCCTAAGTATTTTATTCTTTTCAGTGATACAGTAAACGGCATTTTTTCTTAATTTCATTTTAGGATTATTCATTACTAGTATATAGAAATACAATTGATTTTAGTATGTTGATCTAGTGTCCCGCAACCTTGCTGTATTCTTTTAATAGTGCTGCTAGTTTTCTTTTGTGGATTCCTTAGGATTTTCTATATACAAGACCGTGTTATCTGAGCTTAGAGATAGTTTTATTTCTTCCTTTCCAATCTGGATGTCTTTTCTTTTTCTTATTTAATTGCCCTGACTAGAATCTTCAGTATAATGTTGAATAGAAGTGGTGAGAGTAGATATCTTGTCATGTTCTTGATCTTAGGGGGGAAAGTTTTCAGCCTTTCACCATTAAGTATGAAGTTCAATGTGGGTTTTGCTATAGATGGCTTTTATCAGGTTGAGGAAGTTCTATTCTTAGTTGAATGTTTTTATCATGAAATTATGTTGGATTTTGTCAAATGCGTTTCTGGATCTATTGATATGATCATGTGGTTTTTACCCTTTGTTTTACTAATACTATGAATTGTTTCTTTTCAGCTTCTATTCCTAGATTCCTTGGCAAGCATGTGGCTTGTATCCTCCCCATCTCTGGTTTTTGTTTTTGTTTTTTTTGCTGCTTGCTTAATCTGCTCTTTTATATCTCAAAAGGATTAAGACACACCTTATACAGATATTGCCTCATTGATGTAACAAAGAAAACTCTATTCCCAAATGGGTTTATAAACACAAGTATAGTGGGGATTTACAACACATATTTTGGGGCGACACAATTCAATCCGTAACATAGAATTTCCTTTATCTTGGATTTGTTTGATGTTTCCTTATGATTAGACTCAGGTTATGCATTTTTGACAGAACACCACAGCAGTATTGTGAAATCCTCAGTGTACTGCATTAGAAAGAGCTTGATGTGGTTTCTTCCATTATTGGTGGTTTGTTGCATTATATGTTAACCTAGTCATTTGTTTAAGGTGATTTTTCCAGGTTTCTCCACTGTAAAGTTTTATTCTTTCTTTTGTAATTAACAAGTATTTTTGTGGAGAAATACTTTTAGTCTGTGTAAATAATCACACTTACACCCATAAGTTTTAACATCCATTGATGATTCTTGCCTAAATCAGTTATTAGTCCGATGGTTGCAAAATGGTAATTTTCTCATTCCATCATTTCATCTACATTTATTAGTTGGCATTCTACTGTAAGGAAGACTGTTCCTTCATGTTGATTTACTTACTTATTGTTTGTTTATTATCATCAATGTGATAGTGGAGTTGTCTATTTTTCCTTGTAGTTTATCAGTTTTTTTTTTTTTTTTGCTTTATATATTCTGGTGCATATCCAGTTCAGAATTTTATATTTCCTAGTGAATTGGACTTTTTATCATATATATTAATCCTTTGTGTCTCTGCTATTTGCCTTCGAGTCAATTCCGACTCACAGTGACCCCATGTGACAGAGTAGAACTGCCCTATAGGGTTTTCTTGGCTGTAATCTTTATGGGGGCAGATAGCCAGGTCTTTCTCCTGTGGAGCGACTGGTAGGTTCAAACCACCAACGTTTTAGTTAGTAGCCGAGCACTTAACCATTGCGCCACCAGGGCTCTAGTAATGCTTTTTGTCTTAAGGTCTAGTTTTTGTAATATTAATATGGCTTTATCAACTTTCTTTTGGCTGGTAATCAACTGATATAACTTTCGATCCTTTAACTTAATTTTTTAAAATTTTAACAAAGTAATAAGTGGATGTTGTTTAAAAGTCAAATAGTCAGAAAAGGTTCATAACAAACACTTGCAGCTCCCTACCCTATACCACACCCCCCACTTCTCCAGGCTTCCCTTCCCAGAGGCAAACTTTCAACTCTTTAAGCTATTTCTTCTGGCATTTTTACATTCCTTACTTCTACATAATATGCATATGCTGCAATATTTTGATTAGCAATTTTTAGATTTTTATTTATTGACTTCCTATTATGGTAGGTTAAGGATTTAGCTATCTGATACGTTTATCCCCCCAGGTTCTCTGTCCCCATTCCAATATATTAGAATTTTTGGATAAATCAGTATTTGGGGTTTCTATTAGGGTCGCTATATGTTGGAATCAACTGGATGGCAATAGTTTTTTTTTGTGTGTGTGTGTGCCTATGCAAACATTCATAGCTAAGCATTTTAATGCACTATAGTTTATTTCCTTTATTCTTTTATTTCCTGAAGTTGGTAATTGCTTTGATGTTTTTTTCTTCGTACCCATTATTCTTCCTGCACCTTCCTATATCCTCTTTTTCTTGAAGATATCTGTTTTAGAGAATTCCATTCTTTTTTTGGATTAATTGCTTTTTAGGCCTGCCACAGAGCTGTCATCCTGAGATTCTGCTGTTATCCTAGGAATTCTTTCTTTTCTCTGATTCAGATTCTCTGTATCCTGGATTACATGTCTTACTCTTTCTTGGTTTTCTTCTTTGTTTTATTGGGAGCATGTGTCCAGGTAGACTTTTTGGGTAAGAAAGGCAGTAATTCAACAGCAGGTATGTAATGTTAGCCCTTGAAATATCTGTCTCTTAAGCTACAGTGATTCAGTCTAGGTTGGTCTGGTTGTCCATTATACCCATTCCATTACCATTCTCAGATCTCCCTTCACCATCTTCCTTTGCCTCTCTCTTGTTTTAGATCTCTTGTTTTCTGTGTGTATTTCCTCCTCTTCTTTTTTTTTTTTTTTGCTTATGCCCTCATTTTGAAAAATGTATCTTCTAGTAGCTTTTTAAATTTTTATTGTTGTAATTAAATGAAGTTTACATTTCAAGTTAGTCTCCCATACAGAATTTTTTTTTTACATACATTGTTATGAGACCCCAACCACTCACCCCATTCTGTGACAGCACACTCCTCCCCTCTGCCCCTGA
>NW_004443984.1:13291220-13358490 GCF_000243295.1 Trichechus manatus latirostris
GGGTCTTGTTTCAGTTTTTTGCGTATAGATATTCAGTTATGCCAGTGCCATTTGTTAAAGAGACCATCTTTTCCCCCATTAATGGACTTTGGGCCTTTGTCAAATATTAGCTGCTAATAGGTAGATAAACTTATATCTGGATTCTCAACTCTGTTCCATTGGTCTATGTATCTGTTGTTGTACCAGAACCAGGCTGTTTTGACTACCGTGGCAGTATAATAGGTCCTAAAATCAGGTAGTGTAAAGCCTCCCACTTTATTCTTCTTCTTAAGTAATGCTTTATTTATTCAGGGCCTCTTCCCTTTCCATATGAAGTTGGTGATTTGTTTCTCCATCTCATTATCTAGTAGCTTCTTGAGAAAGGATGCATGGGATGAAAAAATTTTTTGAGATTTTGTATGTTTGCAAGTGTCATTATTCTCCTGTCACACTTACTGAATAGCTTAGCTAGGTACAGAATTCTAGGTTGGTGTTATTAGTTAAGAAATAGACCGCAATATACTAATTAGTTCAAACAAGACGAATTTACTTCTCTCTCATGTTAAGGATCCAGACGAAGCAGGCAGGGAGACAACTGCGCTTCACAAGGTTGCCCAGGCATCCAGTACCTTTTCAACTTATTGTCTCACCATTCCCTAGGTCAGCCCTAAGCCACCCTATCAGCAACATATTTTAATTCAAGCCCATACCAAAAGGATCATCATCCAGAAAGTTACCCATACTCTGCTCACATCCTATTGGCCCCTTTTGGGTGGAGTTATTTTCTAGTTCATCTTTTTAATCAGGGTGTTGTCTTTTTGGGTCTTAGTTTTACACAGGGGTCTAGATCCAATCTCCCACCATGTGAGAGCTCTGGGATTTGTCTTCTGTGTGTAAGACCCATAAATACCCCAAATTCCAGGCCCCAGGGATAGGCAGAGGACCCAGCAGAGCCTTCAGCTTCAGCCTTTGGTTACCTAAGGGCTTCCCAACACTCGGGAGTAGCTACAAAGCCTACAAAGCCCCAGATAATCTGGCCTTGCCCATCTCCCTGCTCACATCTCTTCCCCTCTCTCCCTCTCTCTCCTTCATATCCCCTCTGGCCTTCTTGCTATTCCTAGAGCTCACCAAGCTCTCTCCTACCTCCTGGCCTTTTCACATGCCTCTCCCTCTGCCTGGAAGACTCTTTCTCCAAATATCCATTTGGCTCACTCCCTCCCCTCATTCAGAGTCTGTTCAAATGTCTTCTCCTCTGAGATCTTCGCTGACCACCGTGAGCAAAAGAGCCACTCAACACTACCCCCTCACCCTGCCTTAACTTACCCTCAGAGCACTCGTCATTACTGACAGGGTATCTTATTTGTTTATGGTCTGACTCTCCTACTAGAGTGATTTGGGAAGTGATTCACAGGGAGTAGTTCTGAGAGAAAGAAAGTAAACAGGAAAGGAGGAAGAGTCAAAACAAGGATGCGTTATTCGGCCCAAATCCTTCCATCAGTCACTCCCATCCCCCAGGATTTTCTGAGGAGCCTAAGAAAGGTAGATTAGAACTGTCTGTCAGGTGGAGAGAGGGAAGCCTGAATGCCTCACTCACTATCTGTCTTGGTCAAGGGCGGCCCCCACACGTTTAACTCCACTGCACTTCTGGGTTGCACATGCGTCAGAGAAGCCCTGGGGCAGGAAGTGAGAGGCTCAGGTCTGAGGTGAGACCCTGTCATGTTGTCCCTGGGCAAAGCTGGTCAAAGCCTGAGCAGAACTGGTTGCCACAGGCAGTGGCTGGAGTAAGAGGTGGGGCCGAGAGGCTATGACCTAAGGATCCCCTTCACCACTCTTACCCGAGCACCTGGAAAAGTGGCCAGCACACAGTAAACATTCAGTGAATATCTGATGAAGGAATGAATGAATGGCACCACAATGTAGTGGGGAAAAGGCAAGTAGTAATGAATCAAGAAAATAAAGTGGGCTATGGGTTATATTGGGGTGAGTACAAGTTATCAGGGGTCCACAGCAGGGAGCCAATTAGTCTGCAGGAGGGCAGAGAGGGCTTTCTGGAGGAGATGGCCCATAAGCTGAAATCTGAAAGATGAGCAGGAGTTAATCACACAGATGATTTACAAAGCACTTGCACATCTGAGTAAAAATATCGGTGATAAAAATCATAGGTAACATTTACCAAGCTCTCCCCGTGCACTAGGGGCAATGGTGGTTCAGTGGCAGAATTCTCATCTTCCACGTGGGAGACCTGGGTTTGATTTGCGGCTAATGCACCTCATGTGCAGCTACCACCCTTTTGTCAGTGGAGGCTTGCGTGTTGTTATGATGCTGAACAGGTTTCAGTGGATCTTCCAGACCAAGACGGATAATGAAGAAAGGCTGGGAGAAATACTTCCAAAAATCACCCAGTGGAAACCCTATGGATCACAACGGTCTGATCTGCAACTGATTACGGGGATGTCACAGGATTGGGCAGCGTTATGTTCCATTGTACATGGGGATGCCATGAGTCAGGGGCCAACTCAATGGCAGCTAACAACATCTGTGCCCCAGACAGTGCTGAGTGCTTGAAGGGCCTTGTTATTTAATCCTTGTTATTTGCAGCATGTGGACTGTTAGATCCCTATTTCACCCAGGGGAAACCTGAAGCTCTGAGAAGTCTAGTGACTTACAGATAACAATTTCCCCTCATTTTATGCAGAGGTGACGAAGGCCCAGAACAGTGACTTCCCATGGTTACAAGTTAGTGGCAGAGCTGGGACTAGAACCCAGGTCTCCAGAATCCTGTTTGTGCTCCTGTTCCAGGGCTGGCCAGACAGTACAGTGGCTAAGCACGGGTTGGGGGGCAGGGGCAGGGTTGTGTGTGCACAAACTCAACACGGCCAGTCTGAGCTGGGCCAGTCTGAGCTGGGTGGCACTGCCTCCACAGTTATTACCAGAAGAAGCTGAAGGACGCCACCTGCAGGGCCCGAGAGGTAGAATCGGCCATAGGCCGGCTGAGGTCCCGGAGGAAGCTTCCCTACAACCCCCAGGAGGTAGACAACTTCGAAGTCCCAGAACGAAGAGTCCTGAGGATCCTGAGCCGGCTAAAGCAGCAGAACTACGGTGAGAGTCCTGGGCACGCTGGGCTGGGCTGGGAGCACTGCCCTCTTTACCCAAGTCTCCACACAGCCACAACCACGGTGTTGAGAGGCCTCCTGCTATCCCACTTTGGGCTCAACTGTATGTACCGGTAAAACAGGGCTGATAAACACTACCCCACATCCAGCCCCGTGGCAAAGCCCTTCTGCACAGGCCCTTTCTCCTCCAGCCTTAGCCCTGAGCATGGTCCCAAGAGCTTGGACTGAGAAGGGAGCAACCGGAAAGAGATTAACAATCACGGCTCACCTTTTAATGAGCACCCACTGGGGTCACTGTGTTAGGCCCTTTGCAGAATGCTGGAACGTACTCCTCACAACCACACATTTACCCCATTATGAGCAAACCGAAGCTCGAGAAGTTCAAGCAACTTGCCAAAGGCCCCACAGCTAGTTTGTCAGAAAGTTTATACCTAGATCTAACTCCCAAACCTGTGCTCTTCCCACTAGGCAAGGCTGCCCCCCATAATAGTAGGTACCATTTATTAGGCTCCTAAGTTGTGCTAAGTGATGGGCTAGGAGCTTTCCAGTCTCTCTAGAGCTGGGTAATTGAAGTCCATGAGTTGACCCTGCCGACTCTGCCAGGTCCCACTGCATAGATTTTGCTCCTTGTTAAACTGTTACTAGTCTTCACTCAGCCAAGTGTTTTGTATGTATTATCCCTTTAACCCTCCTCCTCAACTCTGTGAGGTGAGTACCACTATCATCTCTGGCTTATAAAGAAGTTAAGTGACTTGCTCAAACCCACCCAGCTCAATTATGTGGCAAGGCTGGGCACGCCCTAAAGCATTCTCCTCTCGTGCCTCCTTCTTGTTCGCCAGCTGCCAACCTGCAAAGCCCCTATACCCAAGTGCCTTGCATCCCCCTCTGCCCAAGGCTGGATAACAAGACGGTCCGCCGGAAGCAGGGCAGCCACTATGTGCTAGACCAGTGCACTGCCACCAACTTGGGCCCTGACACACGTAGCCTCTTCTGTCCAATGGGACCTCAAGGACGCAGGTGGGTGCCGAGAGAGCAAGGACCCCATCCCAGGCCCATCCAATTCCTTCCTTACATGATGGCTCCTGGCCTAATCCCAGGGAATCATCCTCCATGAAATAATGCCTGGGAGATTGCTTGCTCCAGGCAAGAGAAAAGGGAAAAGCCTGTGTACCAGGTAGAGGCTTTCACTGAAGTCAGGGTACTTATGCCTTCCTGTGTCCAGGACTCGGTGTCTTTAACCTAGGCTGCTACTACTCCCCTTTCTGATGCAGGCGGATGAACTCTGAACCCCTCTGCCCAAGTATGAGTCCAAGTTAGGAGTAGCGGGAACAAGCTCAGCAGCTGGGCCAAGGGATGCTTCCTGCAGCAGTCCCCTTCCAGGCACCTTGGGGGAAGAGCACTGGACTTAGAACCAAGCCCTCAAGACTGACGGCCGGCTCCATCACTTCTTGGGGTGGGGTGGGGGGGGGTGTTCTCTTCCCTTGGGCACATGGACTATGGCAAGAAGGCCAAATGTCCCCCACCCTTCTGCCCTGCCCCTTTGTCCAGGGAACACAGCTCTGACAGCCGGAAGTGGCTCAGCTCTGTGCCTGCGCGAACCCACTGACGTTCCAGAGTCCTGACTCTGAGGCAGCTCTTCAAGGCCTGCAGACAGAAGTTCCATCGGGGTGGGGGGCTGCTGCTGGATTTTGTTTTTGTGGCCTGGTAAGCCAATAAACACCATGAACCTCAGCGTCTGTGTCTGGTGCCAGCGAAGGCCTCCAGGTTTTCACCCCTCCATTGGGCTCTCAGAGGACAGGGCTCCAGCCTCTCTCAGGCTTGAGAACCCCTGAAGCAATACTTGCCTCAAAGCCCTGCCCCAGCTCTGCATGCCTGCTAGAGCTGCCCCCACCCTCTAAGGTGGACAGTCTTTACCTTCTGTGGACTCTCAAAGCAAAGCTGGGCCTCCCCTCAGAGAGGTGTCTCCCCCTCGGACTAGGAGCCCCACACTTGCTCGAAGGGAGTGGTGAACATCAGGGAAGTGCTTGGGAAAAACCCGTGGCCCCTTAACGGCAGATCCTGTGACCAAGCAGGCAGCAAGCAGCCTAGTCACTAGGCACATTCCCACCAACAGAGCCCCAGGACCCAGAGGTCTTCTTCCCTTGGAGTCCTAAAGGAGTGGGTCCTTGTCCCCCACTGCATGTACCACCGCAGGTCTCCTTCTGTAACAAAGAGAAAGAGGCTCTCCCTGGGATTGAGCACAGGTAGCTTCCTCGGTGGTTAAACAAGCAGCCACAGCAAGAGGTTAGCAGGCCAAGGACTGAAATGAGGACGGACAAGGCGCTGACAAGTTTAAAACATGTATTTAAAATACAATTTATAAAATGCTTAATCTGCCGACTCAGGAGCCCGCGGTGCGGGGTGGGGTGGGGGTGGGCAGCTGCCTGCTACACCAGCAGAGCAGGACTGCAGAGGTGCGGCCCTCCCTCCCATGCCCTTCGGATCAGACACCCAAGGGGCTCATGCACACCCCTGGAAATCACATGACCAGAAAACAAGACCCCAGAGGTTTCTTGAGTCTCTGCTTACCAGGGAGGCTGGATGTAGCCCCGCCGGCCCATCCCTGAGCAGAGCATGCCCAGATGGGGCAGAGCAGGGTATGGCTGGGCTGGACAGGGCAGGGCTGGGCAGGGCAGGTGGGCTCTGGAAGGGTCTGATGGTAGCAGATAGGGTGTTGCCTCCTGCCTGCAGGTGGGGAGCACCCTGATTGAATGGGCTGAGAAGGGTTGGTCACCAGGCCCAGACCCCCCCAGCTCCTTTGGTTATAGGCTGACATCAGAGTAGTGGCTCACGGGAAGCGGTTACCTGGAAGGTCTGAGGCCTGGATCGTGGGGTCAGGGAGAAGCTGGGGGAAGGGGACAGTACCATGAAGGCAGATAAAGGGGCAGCAGCCTCAGGTTTCTGCCCCCCACCCCCCTGAAGTTTTCCAAGCCAAAGCCTGCAGCTTACTTTTAAAAAAAAAAAAAAAAAAAAGCACTTAAGGAGAGTTACAGACAACTACAAAAACAAAACAAAACAAAACAAATCCAAACCGTTCTCCCATCTCCCCTCCCGCCTCCCCCCAACACATCAGTTTCCTGTTTTCTTTTTCCTGCCTGCCACCTCTCAACCTGGGAAGCCAGAGCATGACTGCTGGTGGGTGTGACGGGCACACAGTGGGCAGAGCCCCATCTTTGGCCGTAGGGAGGTGGGCGCACCAGTCCTTGCCATATCCTCAGTCTGCAGACACCCGTCAGCGAGTCCTTCCTTTGGCTCCCACTAGGGGAGGGGGGCCAATGAACAGGTGGTCCCAACGGCTGAGCAATCAGCACCTCTGGTCTTCCCACCTGGCCTACCTCTGCCACTGAAGGGACAATCTCGCCTTGGCCCAGAGACCACTATTACATAAGGAATAGCCAAAACCACACATTTTAGAATGCAGAAGCTTGGTCAGGGCAGTGGAACTATAAAGATAGCAGCCAACGTTCTCCCTTGCCCACTGTGGTGGTAAAATTCCCCCTTAGAACAGCTGTGGGCATTACTCAACCACCAGTGGGCTCTCACAGACTGAGCTCGGTTCCAGCTGTGCTCACAATCTCCTGGCTTCACACAGTTTTAAAGCTGTGCTATGCTCTACTTACTGACTCAACTGGCCAGCCCTTCCTCCTACAGGGAGGTGTGGTGGGACATGGCTAGCCGGGCCTGGCTTACCATTCCCACAGGGCAAGGCTAAGCCAGGTAAACCAAAGGCAGAGTGAGCCTGCTAAACCTAGCTTGCCACCTTGGCCACCACCACGAGCTGCCCTAATTGCAAAATGTCACACTAACCACTCCACAACCCACCTGCTGGGTGGGAGTGAGGAGGCTGCCTGGCTGGCTGAGGGATAAGGCGCAGTGCAAGAGAAGAGGCCAGACAGCCTGAGAAGAGCCAGACGGCACACATCACACAGCTGCTCTGGGCAGCTGTCCTCTTTGCCTCTTCCACCCCAAGGGCAAGGCAAATCTCCAGGTTCAAGGGACGGAGGAAAAATGCCTTCATTCCAGACCCTTGCTCTGGAAAAAGGGGTGAAGGGTAGGTAGCCTAGGCCTCTGGGGAACCAGTCTGTCATAACCAATCTTTGCAATGCAAGGCTTTTCCTTTCATCCCAACTGTATTCAGAATGGTTTGCTCCCAAGGTACTGATTTCAAAAAAGAAGGGCACCAGGTATAGTTACTGAGCCGGTGCCATCAATGGAGACGGAGCACTACAGACCCTGGGGAGTTCAAGCCTTGCTATAAAGGAAGATCTACTCACCTTCTGGCCACACTAGGCAGAAGGCTCAGAGTTCTGGAGCCTGACTCTCTTCTGGTTTTCCTCATGCTGACACAAAATACTGAACAAGCCTCACATCTCTTACTTTTGAGCCCAGGAGTGCAGAGTATCACTCTCTGACACTGGACTCTCTTCTGGAAGTAGCAAGCCTGGCTGGTAGGGAACCACCCTGAGGGGTATGGGAAGGGGAAGTCTGTTCACTTTCCCTATCTCCCAAAATACTAGAGGTGGGGTTGGCACCCTCCCCAGGCTCTCTGAGCCTATAGAGCTAGCCCAGTCTCTAGGCAGGCCAAGATGCCCTGGAACTTAGCTGGGGGAGGGAGGTATAGGCATGGGTACTCATCTGTCCTGTGGGCTGTGGAGCCCTGCCCCTTTTCTGGGCGGCAGTAGGAATACAGAAGAAGCTAAGCTCACCAAAATCCTATTGGTTAATGTTTCTAGCGAATTTCCCAGAAACATTTTTAAGTAGACTACCAAACTACCCTTTCTCAATTAAAAATTCATTAAAATGCTAAAACTCCTCCCATGCACTTTTTCTTGCAAATCAGATTATTTGTATAAACAAACAAAAATGGGGGGGTGGGGAGAAAGGATATTTTCAAATGGAACTTGCTTTTAAAGTGATGAAGACATGCACTTGGGGGGAGGTTCTCATCTGTGTTTTGAAATCCCAAATTAATGAGCATGATAAACTGTTATTGCTGGCACTAGCTTTATCCCAAGCAGCACTGTCTGATTCTACTCTGAGTCCTCGGTGGGTCCCCCCAACCCTCCCCTAGCCCTCACCCTTTCCCTTTCCACTGACTTGGGACAGCCCTTGTCGACGTGCCAAACACAGGGGGAAGGGGGGCAGGGGGGGAGGTCACAGTGCATGGGGTTCAAGGTCACAGTGGGCGGAGCAAGGGGGATCACAGTGCAAGTAAGTCAGGTCGTTCCCTCTGCTCAAGTCCAGCTGTCTGCCACAGCAGTGCAACCCGTGGCAGACGACCCAGGAGGCGGTGATGGCAGCAGTGGTGGCATCCTTTCTTGCCCACATTTATCTGCGCTGTTTGAAGCCTTGTGACCCATCAGGACCCAGGGGCTGTCTGATCACATTATTGGGCTGCCTGCTGTCTTCGGGCTGAGAGATCCTGGTTGGCCTGAACGGAAGAAAATCAGAGGAAGGCCTGAAAAAAGATATAAAAGATGTCCCCAAATCTCAAAACCAACCACCCTTGCGGCTGAGGAAGAGTCATGGTGGCTACCAGCCAACTCTGGCTCCCTCAGCCTGCTCCTCTGACAAGCAGACAGAGGGCATCTCCAAGTTGGGAGGTCCCTATAGGCAGGTGGGGCTGGTGGTTCATGTCCACCTCTAGCAGCTGCAACTTCTTGCCTCCAGAGGCAGTGACCAAGGACAGCACATCTGCTACAGAACCTAATGGCACAGACTCTCCAGTGTCGGGTCAAGGTCAAGACCCCTAACCAAGAACTCAGCAGAGTGACAAGACACCCACCGCTCTGCCCTCTTGCTTCTCTCCAAACTATGTTGTTAACGATTGACTCATATCACTATGGAAGACTAAAGGAAATGGACTTTTTTCACTCTGGAAAGATGGAGGGTTAGAGGAGAGATAATGGATGTCCATCAAATGAAAGGAGACTTGGTGGCATAGTGGTTAAGAGCTCGGCTGCTAACCAAAAGGTTAGCAGTTCGAATCTACCAGCCATTCCTTGGAAACCCTATGGGGCAGTTCTACTCTGTTCTATAGGGCTGCTATGAGTCGGAATCGACTCGACAACAATGGGTTTGGTTTATCAAATGATGGGATAGAAAGAAGGTACATAGATTAGCTTCTCCAAATCCCAGAATCCCAAGCCAAAGAGGCCGTTCAAAGTTAGAAAAAGGCTGTTTTTGAAAATACTGTTTTACTACCAGGAGGTGACAAACTTACATAACATAATCTCTAGGACCACAGAGAAAAAAATGCCAAGTCAAAAAGAATTTAGCAAATCCACAAAAACATCACAGTGGGATATTGTTAACACCCAGAAGATAACAATATGTAAGCACTCACTGAGCACTTCCACTGTGCAGGGCAGGGTTCTCAGCACTCTATACTCATTTAGTCATTTGATGGCACAACAACTTGGCAAGACAGGTATTATCTCCATTTTTCAGATTAGGCAACTAAGGCAAAGAGAGGTTAAGTAGCTAGTAAGCGGCAGAGATGAACTCAAACCTTGCAGATTCTGACTACAGAGCCCAGGTCTTTAACCTGTAGAACAGCATGCCAGCAAATCAGGACTTCCTCAAAGCCCCCTCTAGGGCTTTCGGAGTGGCCCTGGTCCCTGAGCCAATGTAGTGAGACAATTAACTAGCCCAGCCAGGCTGGGACTGGCAGCTGAAGCTGTGATGGTTCCAGCCCTAACTGTGCCTGCTTCTCATTCCTCTCTATGAAGACAGACTGCTTTCCTCCTCCGCAGGGTGGACTGCTGGAGTGGTCTCTGGTCAGCTCTTCCAGCTACACTCACCTGTCGAGGATGGGTTTCTCCTGCTCCTCCTCAGGGCTGGCGCTACCCAGGATCCGCTTCCGGGCCTCGGCGTACTCCGCCTCCCGCTGCGCTAGGGACTTGACCGGAAGGGCTGGCCTGCTGGTGGAGTTGGGGCTGCTGACCACACCGTTGCTGGTGGGCCTCTTGAGGATGCGGATCTGTGGAGGGGGCCCCGTGGGAAGGCTATCGTCCTGAATCACAATGGGCACTCTGGGAGGAGATTTGGATTTCCTGCTGACAAAGAGCAAACACAGCTTCACAAATCCTGTTCCTTGATGACAGAGGCCCTTCCACGCCCCACACCCACCCTTCATCACTTTCCTCTCCCTCCCCTTCCTAATTCCATTCATTATTTTCTGGCCTCTGACCAGACATATCAGAACTCTCACTCCTTAAAGAGTTTCTCAAAAAAGCAAACATGCCACAAGCTCACGGAGTCCACAGGAACTGATCCTCAGACCTACCCCTGGCAAAGGGGGCTGGAATGCCACCTCATTCTGGGACTTCTATCCCCATGATCATTAGTCATGTCAATCACTGTTTGGCCCCTGCGGCAAAACATTTCACGTCCAGTATCCAACGACTTCAGTTAAGACCCCAGCTTCCCTACACAGACCACAAGGTAACAGGCTGGTGAGGTGGGAGCCCCTTAGCTTGGGGTCAGCAAAGTGCTCACTCCCAGCCAACACCTTCCACCACGTGTGCTCAAACCAGTCTAACACTACAAAGGTGCCTGTACCGCCATGCCAATCTGGCATGAAGACAGGATTTACCAAACTGACTCAGCCTTCTGGTGAGTATGAGGCCTGTGCCTCCCAGAGACAAGGCCACGCCAGACAACTGAATCATCTCTTCAATAGAACTCACAAGCAGAGAAACCTCCCTCATCAGGACTCTGGTCTGTTTGACAGCGGCGGGGCTAGGGGGAAGGACGATCCTAGAGACAGTGGTTGGCAATGCTCACGAGGGAAGCACTGTCCAAGGCTGGTGATGTGTTCACCAGAAAAGGTGGAATAAAAAACCCACAGTGTCTACCAGAACAAAGAGGCATAAACAACACAGGAAGGGAAGGAAGAAGCCACAGGAGGAGAAAGGGATCCAGGTGGGAATGACCACCCCACAAAAGCTACAGGGAACCCTGCCCAGAGCAGTCAACCAGCTTCTCTTCAGAAGCAAAGAGGCCTAGAGGAGCCTGTTTTCAGAGCCTTGCTGTCAGATGGGGCAGGGACTGGAGGAACTTGGCTGCTACCCAGGTAAGTTAGAACAGGTCCTGGGCAGGCCAGGGATGGCATGGAAAAATGGACTGTAATCAGAAGTTAGTGTCACCACTGAGACGAGCAGGCAGACAAGCAGCCAGCAAGCTGATCAAAGAGGCAGGGAGCCAGGAAAGCTAGCGGGTGAGCAGGGCATTCCAGAGTTCCCTGGGGGATGACTGTGCAGCCCATTATGCAAATCAAGACAGGCCTTATCCCCCTCCTCCTTGCTGCTTGTCGCTGTGGGAAGCCGACAGGTTACCTAAGCCCAAAGACAAGACTTCTGAAGTCAACTTTCACCTGCTCTGGAAACTCACTTCCTCCACTGTCTGGATGGGTAACAAAGCTATCCTTAAAGGTCGTCCGAGAATTTTTCTTCCAGGATACTCCCATAACACCCTAAGATACCAAGTCATGGAGAGCACAAATAAATTATTTGTCCAACCAACTATGTCACAGATAAAGAAATTGAGGTCCAGAGGAAGAAACAACTTGTTCCAAACCTCAAAACAATTAGGGCCTGAGCCAGGCCTAAAACCCAAGTTTTACGACTTGTCGCTGCTCCCCTTTCCATCAGACCACCTCACACAGGGGCCTACTAACGTAGGAGGCAGGTGCAACACCCCAGTCTCACACCTAAAGCCTCAAGCCATCACGTCCTGCTCTCCCCCTCAGAGGGAAAGGTTTGCTGCCCAAAGGAGGCTGCCCTGCTGAACCTGTGACCAGCTGGAGCACACCATGACTGCCCACTAACTGCCCAGCTCTCAGACGGCAGAGAGCATGAGCCCTCAGACCACACAGCAGCCTTACCTCTCCTTTTGTGTGATCTTCAGTTTTTTTTCCAACCGTCTGTCTATTTCCTAGAGGAAAAAAATGTATATAAAAAGTGGAAAAAAAATCTCTCTCAAATAAAGCTTACATCTTTATTTTCAGAGCTAAGGGCAATGTCCTCTCTCTCGCCAGGAACATGACTGTGTCTTTTGAGGTAATGACATGGACCTTCCTTTACTGGATGCTGGGGTTGGGGACCTGGCTCCCTCTGCGAGTCCGTCTCCCTTCCGTCTCCACGGCCACAGCAATTGTTCTAGACCTCATCGTCCAGCTGGATTCTTGGCAGAGCCTCCAACTAGTCTTCTGGCCTCCAATTTCCCCCTTCCAAACTGTCCTTCAAGAGTCACTCAAATCAGTTTTCTAAACACAAATCGGATGGTGTCACCTCCCTGCTTAAAATCCTTCAACTGCTTGCAGGATCAAATCCAAGCTCCTTGAAAATGGCTTTACCCACATCTTCTGTTTTATGCTACAGCAATACTGAGCTGTTACTAACGCCAGAACCCAGTGTGCTGTTCCACTGACTGCAATGTCCTCCTGCCTTGCAAACTCCTCTTTATCCTTCAAAATCTAGCTTGGACATCTACCACCTATTCAGTGAAGTCTTCTCCGATCCCACAGGCACAGTTAATCACCTGCTCCTCAAATAAGCTTTCTCTTTTACAATCCTTCATGTTCACATGTATGAATTATTTTATTTCTTTACTGTTATGGACTTGAACTCTCTGTGACTAGCACCTGCCAGAAGGCCTAGAATTAAACAGGAGCCTAATGTTTGAGGGTCTGGCTGGGCAGTCTGAGCCCTCAGGCCTTCAGCACCAGGAACACCTTGATGCCTCCACATACTCACGTGCAAGACTCCACACACTGGACTGTGGCAAGATGTGCACAGACCAAAGACCAAACCTCTAGACTCCTTGGCTGTCCCACTGCTTTTCCTTAGAAAATGCCCCACTCTCTCAACCATCTTCAGTGAGGACAAGACAACTTAAGCTACTGCAGAGGGGAGAAATCATATGCAGAATCATGTGTTTGTCTGGAGGAAATCTTTAACGGTGGTTCTCATTAGGGGTGGGGAGTGATTTTGCCCCCCAAGGGACATCTGCAATGTCTAGAGACACTTTTGGTTGTCACAACTAGTGGTAGGGTGGGAGTGTTACTGGCCAGGGATGCTCCTAAACATCCTACAATGCACAGAATATCCTCCCCACCTGCCACAACAAATAATTATCTGGCCCCAAATGACAATAGTGCTGAGGTTGAGAAATCTTGATTTACAAGATGGATGGGATTTTTCAAAGGGGTCCATCAATTCACAAAGCGTTAAGAACCTTGGTAAGTAACAAGGCTTTGAAATTTGCCAAGATATGCCTAACAGCCAAGTGTGACAAGTGTGTGCTGAAAACTGCATTCTATAATTGATGAGTACAGGGTTCTGTAGATGCATAAATTAGTTCAAGCTGATAGTGTTCAAGTCTTCTAAATTCTTACAGATTATTTTGTCTGATCTACTGACTACTGAAAGAGTCAAAATTCTTTCTAGTAAATTAAACAGTTTATTATAAAATAATCTTCTTTGCCTTAAAATCTACTGTCCAATATTAGTAAAGCTATGCCAGCTTTCTTTTGGTTAGTATTTCCTTGAACATGTTTTCCCCATCTTTTACCCCTCACCTTTTTATGTCCTTACTTGTGTCTCCTGTAAACAATATGAAACCATACGACACACTCATTCTGACTGGTGCTGAGTTGTGTTTAAATTTTTTGTTTTCATGCAAGACCCAAAATATATTTCAGCAAACACAGCATACTGTATTCTGAAGGCACCAGCGAGTCTGGTGGGGCCGGGAAGCCCATGAACAAACCTCTCATTAGCCGAACTTGAGAGGTCCCATCCAGGTTTCCTCTCAGGACAGCAAACTGCATCCTCTTTCTCTTTAGTGAATCTGTGTCCAGTCCCAGCAAATGCAGCCTGGGTGGGGAAATGCCCTTCGAGAGGACATTATGGGCCATGTCTGAGTAACTGTGTCTCTGTCCTCAAACTAGAACATAACCAGCACACTTGGTATATCATATAATACTACTGGTTTTTAAAATAATGCCTTAAATCAATATAGTACTTTGTGGCTGTCAAAATACTTCCAAACACTCATTTTCTCCTCACACCAGCCCTGTTTGATAACGTAGCTTTTATCCCTCCCTGTCAGATGAGGGTAATGTGGCTCAGAGAGGTTAAGGAATATGTCCAAGTTTACAAAGTAGTAAACTGTACAGGCAGCCCTAGAGCTAAGGCCCCATCCCATGCTGTTGTACCCCACAATTGCTCAAATCCCTGGGAATGCTGGTAAAAACCACTAGATATTGATCCTCTCTCCTTCACCTCCCAATTCCACACTGTTCCCTGCCACTCCAATAAGTAACACTCCCATCAAACTCTGTCACATCAGGCAGGACTATTTTATCAGACCTGGGGAGGGATTCCTCCATCAGATTAGAGAACGGGATCTAAATCCAAGCGGCTTTGGTGGAAAGCTGATCCTGGCTACCTCCAGATGGCCAGCTGGACCCCAGCATGCTCAGAACTGTCCAGGCAGGAGATGGTGTGCTCTGCCAGTAGCTGAGAGGACATTGAATATTGCTCTGGAGTCTGTCCAGGTATCATGACTCAGTCCATTCTCTCCTCAGATACGGCCTTGAAATCAATCCACTCAGACTCATGCTCTGAAAAGCTTGCCCATGTTGAACTTCCCTACAGAGCGCAGTACAAGGAGAATGCTTGTCTCCTCCAGAGATGCACTTTGTTGTTTTGTTAGTTGTCATCAAGTGGATTACGACTCATGGCGACCCCATGAGTGCAGAGTAGAACTGTGCTAGATAGGGTTTTCAAGGTTGTGATCTTTCGGAAGCAGATAGCCAGGCCTGTCTTCTGAGGCACTTCTGGGTGGGTTTGAGCTGCCAACCTTTCGGCTACTAGTCAAGCGCTCAACCATTTGCGCCATCAACAGATGCACTACCCATTGCCATCAAGTCAATTCTGACTCATAGCAACCCTACAGGACAGAATAGAACTGCCCCATAGGATTTTCAAAGCTGAAATCTTTACAGAAGCAGACTGCTGCTACATCTTTCTCCCACAGAGTGGCTGGGGTTTGAACCGCTGATCTTTCGGTTAGCAGCTGAGCACTTAACCACTGCGCCACCAGGGTTCCTAGAGATGCACTACCCCAATGGAATTAAACAGGCCTCAGAATTTTGTGAGAGGAAGCATTTAATGAGGACCTAAAACAACAAACCTTATCACCTAAGGGCACCTCCTTTTTTTTCTTTTTTTTAAATTACAATTGTGCAAGTTAGTATGTTAGAGTTTCCTGTCTTGGAGGGCTAACCTCCATGGCTACTGAAATAAACCCCATAAGCTAATCACTCCATGACTGCAGTGAGCAAGGAAGGGTCACAAGGGCAGAAGGCAGACATTAGGACACAAGCACATCAGAGTGGAATTGCTAAAGAAAGTTTTCCTATGGCTTCTCCTGACAGAAAGGCTTTTTTTTTTGCTAAGTAGCACCTAGCAGATTCCAGAAGATGATACTCTGTGCTCTGATAAGAGGGGTAGCTCCTCTCTTTGGGGTCCAAAGCCTAAGCAAAGAACTGTCGTTGCCAAACACAGGTATCACCCTCACCCTTACCCTGTGGGACTACGTCTCTAGAAAACTGAGCTGTGGGCTTCTTGGTCTTTGACAACAAAGCCAGAAGGAAAGAGTGGAGGCAGAAGTCTTGGAGAACCAGTTGGGGTGAGTGTCGGGGAGAGATTCCGGACAGGGCTGGTCCTTTATGGGAGGGATAAAGGAGACACTACAACCACAAGGTGAATGAAATCAGACATCTGCAATGAGGCAGAGAAGTCACTGGCTGCTGATGCAATGATGTACTGTGTGAGCCCTGGCAGAAAGTTGGGAGATGGAGGCATGTGACTATACTAGGGATAAGATCATTCCAAATGGGACACCTCAAACTGCCTGTTACACAGTGGTATGGATTGAATTGTGTCCCCCCAAAAGCTATGCTGAAGTCTTAACCCCGGATGTGTGAATGTGATCTTGTTTGCAAATAGGGTTTTTCTTTTGCTATCAGGCCATACCAGAGTAAGGTGTGTCTCATAAAAGGGGAGAACAGATAAGGAGACAGAGTCACACGGTGGGTGGGGGGGGGGGGATGACGACATGTGAAGATCTCTTATACAAGCGGCAAAGGAACTCCAAGGATTGCAAGCAGCTACTAGAAGCTAGGAGAAAGGCATGGAACCCAGCCTCTCTGAGCCCTCAGAAGGAATCCAAACAGCGAGTGATACACTGATTTGGACTTCTAGCCCCCAGAACTGTAAGACAATAGATTTCTGTTCTTTAAAGCCACCCACTGTGAGGTATTTGTTATGGCAGTCCTAGATAACTAACACACACAGTTACGATCTAAGAAAGGAACAAAGGAAACAAACAGGACAGGGAGCTTCCGCAAGAAGGGGAGGCAGATAACAATGGCAGGGTCACTCCTGTAACTTTAACAGGTAGATGAGAAAGGGACCAAGAAAGGTGAGAAGGGAAAAGGAGAGGAAGAAAGGAAGAGGAAAGAAATAAACAGGCTATTCTGGGTGTTGGTGCAAAATACAGCACCATCACAGCTGTACTTTCTCAGACTTCCTCAATTCACATACGGGTGATACAGGTCTGGGGGATTGATTCCAAACAGCCAAGCTCAGAGAAGACAGTGATAACAAACCCGAACGCTCACTGTTAACCTTTCTGGTGCATGACCTGCTGCTGCCTGCTCCCCAGAGCCTTCCTTTCTGGGGCTGAAGTAATAGTTCCTTCTGGTGCCTCAGTACCCCAGCCAAAGGAATGAATTGTCCTGCTCCACCACTGCATTGCTCTCTCTACATTATAATACTGTGGTCACCAATGCAACCAAAACACAACTAAGAATTCAAGTAATCTTGCATTAAACAGAGGCTAAAGAGGCACCCTTGGTTCCTGGCTGTGAGTCAGGAAACACCCTCTTTTTATTAGCAACAAAGTTACTATTTAAGTGAGTACTTCCCTGGACATTTTCCCAGAAAACTGACCTCTACTTTGTTAGTTGCCATTTTGGAAGATGACATTTTCTGATTTTCTTCTCAAATGTAAGGATTAGTGACTGGTTCTAAAGCTCACCTGTGAACCAGTGTGTCGCACAGACTCAACTACTCTTGTCTAGCAATTCAAAATTGGTGAGCTTAAGTCTACAAGTAGACACTGGCGGAATTTGAAGACAAAACAGGGACCCTGAGAATACAAGGATTTCTCTCAGAATCAGAGCCTGACAGGTCCTGATTACTACACCATTTTAGAAGAAAGCAAAGAGAAGAAAGACACTGAAATGGACTAGAAGGCAGAACTACCTTCCAATCCATTCTGGCCCCAAACTCCCATCAGAGTTGGCCAATGCTCACGTTGGGTCTAATCAGGTAGGACAGTGGCACCCATGTCCCTTGGCTACCAGACCATTTCCAGAGCAAGAAGCCTATGTTTCCCACCCTAAAAATCACAGTGGTATTCAGCTCCTCCTGTGAGGGCCCCAATGATCATTTAGGAATAAGGCAAAAAAAAATTCACAAGTAGAACCAATGTACAGCAGCAAAATATGGTCTAAATCTATCAGATAAAAAGGTCTCCATACTGAGTTAGGAAATAATATTGGAGTTATTATTCCCTCTCCTTGAGCATAGAGAATGTGACCCAGATGGAGCTGGGCTCACAAGGACTCACAAGGACACATCAACTGGGCCCTAAGGTATAAAGACAATAGCTAAGATAATCTTGGAAAGTTATCTTTTAAGGAAACTTTCACGTAAAGCCAATCAAACAGAACACAAAAGACTTTCTACTCTTTTTCTGTTAGCATTTAGTGAATAGAAATTTGTTGGACCAATAAAGACTCTCCTGACTCTCGTTTCTGAAACCTGTACCAATGATTGTTAAGAAAGACAGTTCAAAATGCATGATCACAGTTTCTAACCAACGTGAAAAGGCTAAGCTTTCAAAGGTTTTGCCCATTTGTAATGTTAATAGATACTGATGGCTCTGTAACTGTTCTTTGGACTCTGGGCAGACATGGCTGTAGCAGCATGCTTGTCCGTTTTCCCACTCTTGCGTATTCTGTAATATTCTTTGGACTTGGGCAGACATGGCTGTGGCAGCATGGTTGTCTGTTTCCCCATTCTTGCCTCTTCTGTAATATTCTTTGGACATGGGCAGACATGGCTGTGGCAGCATGGGTGTCCGTTTCCCACTTTTGCCTTTTTGAATATATGCCGAATAAAACTTTCTTTTTGCTTTAGTCAACTTTGTGATGTTTTTACCCTACAACAGTACCTTTAAAGTACATCACTGGCCATTTCAAGTCCAGATGTCCAATCCATAGAGACTCCTCCACACAACTTTTGTATCAATTTATTTATTTCATCCCTGCCTGGTTTCTTTATGTCAGTAGCGTGGCAGGACAATGTCCAGTTTAGGCAGAGACTTAAACCCCTGTAGGGCTGCCCATCTCCAATGCTGCTGCTTAATCCACCTCCCCTGGCTATCCCAGGGAGGGAAGCATCCAAAGGCATATATATCACCAAAGGTCTGAGTCTACAGGGTCACTGTCAGTTCCAAGAAATTAACTCCTGGACAAACGTTACTGGATAAGTCAAAAAAAAAAAAAAAAGCAAAAATCAGAATTCAGAAGTTGAGAGACAACATATATGGAGGCACAGAGAGGCCATGAATTCAGAGGTTTGCCTTTTAATACAGATTCAGTTTGTCTGTTTGAGGGCTCCATTTCCCACAAAACATTCTCTTTCCCCTGTTACCCCGACACTAAGGATAAACATTCCATTTTAATTAAGAGGGTCACTGTACGGCACAAGATATAGTTCTAAAATTTCTTCTCCAAGAAGCCTGTGCTTTAGCGTGTCTCAAAGGCCATTTCCTTTGCTCCACTGTGACAACAAAAGTCAGAGACAAGCATTTACAGAGAACCTACCCTACTAGGAGATGTGCTAGATTTCAGAGACCCAGTAAAGCAACCCTTGCTGAAGAGGACAGTCCAGCCAGCCAGGAAAAGATAGATAGATAAATCACAGTAGTTATACTAGTTGTATAAACAGTGTTATGGAAAGAGAAATGGAGTGATTGATCCTGCCATGGGAAAGCTGTAGTGACTTAAAGAGTTTTCCTGGAGAAGAGAACAAGGGGCATTTAAAAAGTTGGGGAACGCTTCAGCCAAAAAATAGACAGGCCCATAAAACAAACAATAACACATGTACTTCAACCATTTATACAAACTAAATGGGCACACCAGCCCAAAAGCAAAGATGAGAAGGCAGGAAGGACAGGAAAGCTGGATGAATGGAAATGTGGAAACAGAGGTGGAGAAGGGGAGAGTGTTAGACACATCGTGGGGTTGGCAACCAATGTCACAAAACAATATGTGTATTAATTGTTTAATGAGAAACTAATTTGGTCTGTAAACTTTCACCTAAGACACACACGTGCAAAAAACACAAACAAAAAACTCATTAGGAGCTTTAAAAAAAAAAAAGAAATCAAACGACATATTCCATTGGGCAAATGTGCTATAATGGACCTCTTTAAAGTTCTAAAAAGCAAAGATGTCACTTTGATGACTAACATGTGCCTTACCCACACCATGGTCTTTTTAATCACCTCATACACATGTGAAAGCTGGACAATGAAAAAAGAAGACAGAAAAAGAATTGATACATGTGGATAGTGGTGTTGGTGAAGAATACTGACGATATCACGGACTGCCAGAAGAATGAATAAATCAGTCTTAGATGAAATAAAACCGGAATGGTTCCTTAAAAGCGAGGATGGCAAGACTGCGTCTTGCTTACTTTGGACACATCATCAGGAAAGACCAATTGCCAGAAAAGGATATATCATATTTGGTAAAGTAGAAGGTCAGCAAAAATGAAGAAAAACCCTCAATAAGATGGACTGATACAATAGCCATATAATGGGCTCAAACATCAAAAATCGTGAAGACGGTGCAGGACCAAGCAGTTTTGTTCTGTTATACATACGGCTGCCATGAGTCAGGGCTGACGATGAACAAAACAATGAGGTAAATAGGGCAAATATAATTAGAATAATACATCCCTATTTTATAAATGAGTAAGTGGAATGGTTAAGTCACACAAATACAGGCCTTTTGCAGTTTTGCCACTTACTAGCTGGAACTTGAGATGAGTTACTTAACTTCTCCGTCCCTTAGTTTCCTCCTGCTGCCTCCTGTCTCATAGGGTTCCTATGGGGATTAGAAGTGGGCTATCAAAAACCTCCAGAATGAAACCAGGTCCTCTGACTCCAAATCTCTTGCAGAGTTTTCCACTTGATCATGACTGCCCCCTCACAGTTTTCCTATAATTCTAAGGATTTATGCAGCAGTAGCCATACCCCCACAACTAGCAGTGCAGCCTTTCCCTTCTCATCATTCTTAACAAACTTGATCCTTGTAATGCTTACAGGCAAGATACTGTGCCAGGGACTTAGCATGCAAAGACGAAAATGCCCTCCTGATGCTACCTGGGAGACAGACTAGTATGTACAGAATTAAATACAATACAGTGCTAAGACAGAGCTAATCACACAGCCGTTGAGAGCACCAGGGACACCCAACGCACTGAGTCTCGGAACTTCCCAGAAGAAGCAATACCTGAACTGGGTCTTAAAATTACTAGTAGGAGCTACATTTTATAGTTATAGAAATTTAAATCTGAAAAGAGTAAGTTCCATAAAGCACGCTTGTCTATGTTACTCACCACTATATCCCCAGTGCAGGGCCAGCATCTCAGAAAAGTAGATGCTTAATTAATATTCGTTGAACACATGAATGGTTATTCCTAAGGTCACTGACTTCACACCTGGACTCAGAAAGAGAAGTTCTTAATTATGTAAAATAAAATTCGTGGTAGATTTGTTTTTAAAGATTGTATATTAAAAGAATCTTTAATTGAGATTAATTTTTCCTGTAACTTTACCTATTGCTTTAAGAAATTTTAAGACAGTATTAAATTAATACTAATTGGGAATTAAAAATAAATACATAAAAAGTTGGGGAAAAAAGAAGACAAAAACATGAAAACAGGGAAAGCAGAAGGAAAAAAGAAAAGGGACCCCAAAAGAAGATGCTACCTAACCTAGGTCTGGAAAGCCATTTGAAATTACTTTAGCTATAGTCAGCAATAGTTTTTTATTAACTGATACCAATACTACTCAAAAAGCTGCCGTAGAAAATTAGTTATTAATCCTAGGGCCAGCAAGACCTGAATTTGAAGAAACCAGGGGCATCAGGAAACCAGGAAGGGCTTTAGGGTGGTATGTTGTAAAGACCAAACAATATTTACTTGCTTCACCTCCTTTCTTTTCCAGCTTCATTACAGCTTTCAGGATTTCTCTGCGCCTGACCAGTAAGAAGGAATCCTTTAGGCACACACCTCCTTTGCACTAGCTCTAGCTGTGCTGCCCCGTTCAGTGGTCACTGCCATACATGGCTCTTGAGTACTGACACGTGGCCAGTCCGAACCGAGATGTGCTCTAGTGCTAAATGCACAGTGTATTTCCCAGACAGTTCAAAAAAGAATATAAAATATCTTATTAACATATTTTTCATACTGGTTACATGTTGAAACGATACTATTTTGGACATATGGAGTTAAATAAAATATATTAGAATTAATTTTACTTGCTTCTTTGTACTTTTTAAATGTGGCTTCTAGAAAATTTTATATTACATTTGCAAACTGCATTACACTTCTCTTGGACAACACTGCTATAGAGTCTAACCTTAAAGTAAGATGTGCCCCTGCTGTACATTTCATCTTTCAGCAACTAGCAACTGAGCCACTTAACGACCCAAGGGGCATGTTATTTATGTGTAAAACACACGCTGGTGGGCTCTGCCATATTAGCAAAACAGCAACTAGCACTTACCAAGTGTCTGATGTCAGGTTCAGGCCCTGCTCTGAGTTACATTCACCACCTTAATTTAATCTGGTTCCCTAAATTCCACCATCCAACTGAATGGTTATTGTCAAAATCTGCCAATGACTTCCACCCTTGCCAAATTCAGTGATAAATTCCATGTCCTCATTTCACTCAACCTCTCAGCAGCAACTGACCTGGCTCAATGCTCCTTCCTTAAAGCATTTTCTTCACTTGGCCTCCCATACACCACTCCCCTGGTTCCCCTTCTACACCTCCTTACAGTCAGTGTTTGATTTCTCCTACAAATAGGACAGGTTCCTCTTCCTCCCCTGACCTCCTGAGGTTGGAGGATCACACAGCTTGGTCCTCTTCTGTATCTACACTGGCTTCTTAAGTGATCTCATCTAGTTCCACAGCTTTATAAACAGTGATATACAACTGCCACCATGACACTTCTCACTTAGATTTCAACCTTTCAAGTCCAAAACCAAATTTGATTTCACCCACTTGCCCAAGCCTGCTCCTCTCGCATTCCTCCTAACCACCCATCTCAGCGATTCCAGTTCCAAAGAATCAGGCTAAAGACTTGGAGTCATCTCTGATGCCTCTTTCACACCCTACATTGGCAGATCTTGCTGGTTTTACTTTTAATTTAAAACATATCTCGAATGTTCTCGACACTCCTGTTGCCACCACCCTGGGCCAAATCACCAACAGCTCTTGACTGCACAGTTCAATGGCTTCCTAATCAGTCTCCACGCTTCCACCCTTACCCCCTACAGTTTATTTTCCACACAGAAGTGAGAGTAAGCCTTTTAAAAACCAAGTTAGCCTCTGCTCGACACCCTCCATAGCTCCCTATTTTAAGGTGACATGCACCATGGCCTACTAGTCTAGCTCCTTGCTACCTCTGACCTCATCTCCTCCTACCACCTTCCCCTCACCCACTCCCACCATGATGGCCTCCATTGTTCCTCAGACAAAACAAGCATGCTCTAGCCTCAGGACCACCGCCCTAGCCCTAGCGGTTCTCTTGGCCTGGAAAGCACTCTCACCAGTTTCTGCACCGCTTGCTCCCTCACCTCCTTAGGTCTCCCTGCCTATCTTCATTTGAGATGCCTTCTCTGACCTTTTTTTTTTTTTTAAATAAAATGGCATCCCTGCTAGTCACTTTCTATGCCCTTTAATCTGCTTTATCGTTTTTTATAGTGTGTATAAAATATTATTTATTATTTACTGCCCATTTTTCCCCGCTAGAAAGATTTATGAGAGCAGAAAATTCATCCACTGCAGCTGTCAAAAGTGCCTAAAATAGTGCCCAACACATGAATTAAAGAACAATCCTATGACACAGGTTTTTACAGATTCAGCCCCATTTTACAATGAAGAAAAACTGGTTCAGAGAGATTATATAACTTGACTGCAGTCTACTGTTAAAGAGTAGTGAGTGGGGCCAGAATTTGAACTCAGGTCTGTCTGGGTCCAAAGGCACCAGACTATCCACATTCAACAAAAGAGCTAGGGCTGCCTTAGGCACTTCTCCATGGCAGCAACAGCATTCTCCAAGTACCTGCTACAGGTCTGTATAAGGTCCTCCCTCTACTACTTCTAATCCTCACAACTCATGGGATGTACATCAGCCTTGCTGGATGCTCACAGGTTAAGTGACTTGCCCAAGGCCACACATACCAGTAAGGGACAGAATTGAACCCTAAACCTGAAGAGGAAGCAAATAGGTTCAGGAGAGTAGCAGATGGGTGGCAGCGGGAAGCAGGAATTAATAAAGTAGGATAAAAGCTGAACGGTAACACCACTCGTCCACCTCCTCACCCCTAGGCCAGGTTGGTGCAAGCCCAGGTTTCCTAAGTAGCAGACCACAACAGATTCCAAGGTCCAGATCTTAAAGCTATGAAGAAGCACCCAAAAGGAAGTTAATTCTTCAGCAGAGATGTATTCCAGGCTGAAGGACCTCAGAAACTCTGTAAATTGCCATCTTAAGACAATGTATTGTTTTGCGTTCAAAAGATCTCCACTGAGAGGAAATCAATACAGACTTACCTATAAGGAGTGGAGTAGGCAGGGGTGGGGTAAATGTGGTGAGTCCTACCCTCAGAATAAAACAAAGGGTAGAATCTCATGGGGTTCCTACTTTCTACTGATTATTGCTTCTCCCTTTCATTTTTTCATACAACACTAGGCAATACAACTCTTAGAAGAAACAGTGTATTTGTCTTCAGGGGCAACAAGAAAGAGATCCCTTGGGCAGTCTTGGGAAGCTGGAGGCCTATCCGGACAGAAGCCACACTGTCAGTGGCCAGGCAGCCAAGGAACAATGCCCTCACACTTAGAACAACAGCACTCTACTTCCAACCGGCACAAGGCTCAAAAGACCGCAGGCAACAATAACAGCATGCTCTTTCCCTCCTCCCAAAATAACATCCGCCTTCAAACCAGGCTTTACTAAGTGCTTTATTTAACTCTCACCACCAGGCAATGCCAATTTTATTAGTCAAATCTTACAAATAAGGAAAATGAAGCTGAGAGAGGGGTAGGTAGTGATATGCCCCAAAATCATACCTGGCATTTGAACCCATCTTCTGATTTCTACTGCCATCTGTGGAGAAAAAGTGAGCCGTGAACTGGCAGAGGCAACCTATCTGTTCTTTTATAATGACGAAAGCAAGGCTCTGTCTAGAGAACATCAGGTACACTGACACTGGGGGGATGAAACAAACTCACTAGATTTTATTCAAACACCCAAAGGCACTCTCACCAAAGGCTAGTTAGAACGTGGACACTCAACAGGGGCAGCAAACACAATGCCTCAGGGCCAAGCTGATGATGTAAATAGCAAAAGCAGGCAGGAGGAACTTAATACTAGCACGAGGGCTGGGCCATGCTGGGTGCTGCTAGTCTGCAGCTACAGATACAAACCAAAAAACCCACTCCTGTCGAGTCAATTCTGACTCATAGCGATCCTATAGGACACAAAAGAACTGCCCCCACAGGGTTTCCAAGGCTGTAACCTTTACAAAAGCAGACTGCCACATCTTTCTCCTGCAGAGAGCCTGGTGGGTTTGAACTGCTGACCTTTCAGTTAGTATCCAAGCTCTGAACCACTGCGCCACTAGGGCTCCTTAACTACAGATCTAAAACCAAACCAAACCCGTGGCTGTCGGGTCCGATTCCGACTCATAGCAACCCTATAGGACAGAGTAGAACTACCTCATAGGGCAGATATAACCCGTTGCCATGGAGTTGGTTCTGACTCATAGCGACCCTGCAGGACAGAACAGAACTGTCCCATAGGGTTTCCAAGGCTGTAATCTTTACGGAAGCAGACTGCCACATCTTTTTCCCAAGGAGTGGCTGGTAGGTTCGAACCGCTGACCTTTCTGTTAACAGCCAAGTGCTTAACCATTGCACCACCAGGCTCCTGACAGGAATCCTAAACTAGCAGAGAAAGGCAGTGGTGGTTCAGTGGTAGAATTCGCACCTTCCATGTGGGAGACCTCGGTTCAAATCCCAGTCAGTGCACCTCATGTGCAGCCACCACCCAACCCTCAGTGGAGGGCTTGAATGTTGCTGCGATGCTGAAAAGGTTTCAGCAGAGCTTCCAGAGTTGTGCACGGGACCACCATGAGTCAGGGGCTGACTCAATGGGAGCTAACAAGATAGCACAGTTGTTAAATCTTCTCAAGAGATCCCGAGCAAAAATAATTTATGCTATCTCTTTACATTTAATCAGATGTTAAAATGTTATTTCCCATTTACGATCAAGACAGTTCCCTGGGTAGCCCATGTGGTTTGCAATCGGCTGCTAACCTAAAGTTAGCAGTTCAAACCTATCCAGCACAACACATGGGGTCACCGTGAGTCGGAATTAACGTGACAACAACTGGTTTACGATCAAGATTTCAACCAGTGTCTCACTTGCAGTCGCTGTTCTTAATATTACAACTGACAGCAGCATTATCTTTTTGGCTCTTGAGTACTGAGTTCAACTTTTTCAGAGACACACAATGTATTAGCTCATCATCCAGACTACAGAAGCAGGTCAATCCCAGGTGAAAATACAATCCTTCAAAGGAACTACCAACTAAGCATCCTAAAGCAATTAACTAGTTAATTCTCTGGTGAGAAGTAAATGTAAACCAACTGTCAGGAGAAGGTGCCCAAGAGCGTGGGCTCGACTCCAACAGCCTGGGCTGGGATCAACCTTGTGATTTCCTCTCTTGGACACCAGGGATGATAGTACCTACACTTCATGCCGTCAATGAAGACTGAATGGCATAATGAATATAAAAACGCACTCTGCCTGATGTGTAGTAAGCGCTTAATATACTACCCCAGAAGTTCACCTAAAAAGGGTCTGCCAGATGTGAGAGCTGGCAGGTCAGTGTCCATCCACCAGGGAGATGTGCAGCTAGGCAGCAGAAACAGAACTGACAGCTGGAGGGTCACGAAGGCCAGAGCCCAAGAACTGTAAATTTGGTTCTCAAGGTCTATGAAGAGTGGTGACAGTCCTGACCTTCCCAGGCATAATTATGTCCTTCTGTACAATCTCATCTAAAACTGTACATATTTATCATTCCTTTCAGAAAGGCCTGTTATTTCCTGTGCATTTTATGTGGCCAAGAGGTGTGGGGTGGGGATGACTTACTATGAGGGACTGAAGTGTCTCCTGATTGGGGGGTAAGATTCTTTATCTACAGATCACTGTGGGGATTTATTGCTAATTTCTGTGGTGACTGGTTTTAACCTCAATCTTCCTATCAACATTCTGCATAGAATCAGACGTTGAGGATGCTTGGCAGAAGCTAACCAAGTTAGCTTGGGAAGAGAAATCTCTATGGTTACCGCTTTAAAAAATCATTTCTTTCTGTACTTTGGCCACAGATTTAAGTAGCTAAACTCAGCCTTCTCCTAGGAAACCAACGAGTCAGTGGTGGTCCTGACAGGAAGAAAAATTCTATTCACAGAAGCAGGAAAGAACACATTACACCTTGTGGAGGCTCTCTATCTGATACAGCCAAAAACTGATGCTAACTGTGGGGGGCCCACTGCAGTACTACAGAGGTGGAAACTGGAAGAAGCAGCCGGCCCCAAGAACACGTTTGTGTCTTCAGATCTAGACAACAGCGACTTTGCTTTCACAATGTTTTCCCAAAAGCTTTAGAAAAATACACTATGTTTCCTCCTGTTGTAGAAGGAAAAAGCAAGAAGGCCTGTGACTGCCTGAAATTTCCAGCCCATGGCAACCATGGCAGCTCTCTCAACACCCAGAGCACGCTGGGAACAGGCCCCCCCATGCTGCCTCAATGAAAAGAGTTGAGAACTTACTAGTGAAAAGCTCATTATCTTCCTTCCTTTGAAACCACAGTGAAACAGGTCCTTTTCCAGAGCCTCAGGGGCAGACTACTCAGCACGATCATGTCTAAACCGGCCAATTTCTTTATAGAAAGCCCCCTCAGAGGACACTGCAGTCCCTAGGACTCGGCCTTGCCAAAAGGACCAGAAATAGCTAAGAGGTGGCCCCTTCAGGCATGGTACACCTGGATTTGTGCTTTCTGATACCAAATCTTAAAACACTTTCTTTACTGTAAGGACAGACATGAGGGGATCAGCACAGGTAGCCCACCACCAACAGCCGACCTGCACACATTTCATAACGACAGCAACTACAGGAAACACCAAGGGCACCCAAAGTGAGGTAGTAGCCACGCTTCAGGTAGAATGGCCTCATCTCTTAAAAAAAAAAAGAAGAGCAAATCAAGGTTCTTATCTCCTAAATTAAAATCTAACTATGTCACTCCTCTGTGGAGCCTCAATGCTCGTCACTGCTTTCAGGACAAAGTCCAAACTCCCCAGTACCGAGTACCAGGAGGCCCTTCTCCATCGGGCCGCTGCATACCTCTCTGGCCTCATCTCTTTCCACTCAGCCCTGCCAACCCTTTACACTCCAGCCAGAAGAAATACTTGTAACTCTCCCAGCATTGCCACACTCTTCTCTCACTGCCTCCTTGCCTTTGTGTGCGCTTTGGCCCTACACCCTACCTGCACCTCCCAGACTTATCATTGCTTAATGCAACTGGTTCTTCAAATCTTAATTATGGCATCACCTCCTCTGACCCCAGCCATAGTTCCCTGTTTATGCCTCTTCCACAGAAATCACTGGCTTAAACCTGTCTGTGCCTCAGTACCTGGTACATAATAGGCACTCAATACAGCCTTCCTACAGACATATACACCACCCAGCATCACTGACAGGGCAATGTTTAGATCAGGGTTTCCAACAGTTCCTTCAGGTTTGAACCCCTGCTGAGAATTTGCATTTCTAACAAGTTCCCAGGCGATACTAATGCTGCTGGTTAAGGACCAATTCTGAGAACCACTAGGAGAGCAGTGGTCCTCAAAATTTATTATACGTAACAATCACCTGGAGATCTTGTTAAAATGTAGATTCTGATTCAGTATATCTAGGGTGGAAATTCAAATTCTCAGCAGGGGTTCAAACCAGGGACAAACCAGTTCGAAGCCCAGGTTTAGATGACTGGCTCAGTGGAGGTAGAAAGTAAATACAAATTTGAATTCTTAGCCCAGAAGACCAGTTATCCTTTTAACATACTTAAGATGCATATTCTTCCCATTAGCTACATGGCTTGCCCTTGAGAAAAAGAATAAAAGGAAACATTTGCGATATAAGCCCAAAGCAAACGTATTAAAAATGCCCAACACCCAAGTCTTCCACAGGGCCCTGGGTAAGAAGACAGAAAATGCTAGAGAAGGATCCCAGCTTTAGGTCATAATCCCAGCCTCCCCACTTACTACCTGTGTAACTTGAGCAAGAGAGGTTACCCTCTAAAATTTCAGTTTCCACATCCACAAGGAAAAGAGGTTGCCAATGCTTTATAATAACTACCAGTCCACTACCAGCACTCGGGTGCTAACTGAAAGGTCGGCGGTTTGAACCCACCCAGCAGCTCCGTGGGAGATAGATGTGTGGCGATCTGCTTCTGTAAAGATTACAGCCTAGGAAACCCTATGGGGCAGTTCTACTCTGTCCTATAGGGTCACTATGAGTTAGAATTGGCACACAACAGCAACCACTTCCATTTATGTATCATCTGCCTTCCTCTAGACTGGTTAGCTGATTACCAACCAGATGGACTAGGCCATATTTTTTTTTTTTTGTTCTAAACAACTAGTGAACATAAACTAGCTTCAAACCATCAAAAATTGAGCTAAGTGTTCATCTGAATTTTTCTGAAGCACAAAGGTATCTTCCAATTACAAAATGGTCTACTTGTTCCCTGAGGTTTAAGACTAAAGATACAATTTAGTCAGGATCAACATTAACTCAATTTTACATTTTTATTTCTTCCAAAGACAGTATATTCTCAAAGAAGCATTTTCTTGGTGAAACTTAAGGTACATTCCTTGAATTGGGGAAGTAACCCCTTAGGAGAAAAGAGGTAAAGCAACCATTTTACAGTAGGTAAGTGTTTACCATACTAGCTAAAATCAAATAACAGCCTATTTACAGAATATCTGAGGTACTTCTCAAAGTCAGTCTTTTCCTGAATGACACAATACAACCTGGTACTGAGTATTCTGAAGCTATACAGGAAACAACGACTTCAGATGCACTGACACATAAGAAATTCTAGCATGATGTGTGTGTGTGTGTGGTACTGGAGGGCAGGGATCACCAAAGCCTCTATTTTCAAGAATTAAAATTGTTTCTGGATTATCTGGAGTTTGAGTGTTCACTTAGTTCAACTAGTCAATGCTCATTTGCTAGTCTTCTCTCTACCAAGTTTTGTTGTTGTTGTTGTTTTGATATTCAACACCCATTACCATATAAGCTGGGAAACAGCTGTAACCAGAAACTAAGACTTTTTATATATGCAACTGGCTACATCTAACAGATGCATATAGTTGCTTGGCTTCCCAGTGCTGTGGACAGAGTGCTTCATTCCTTCCCTGACTCCCTTCTTTCAAAAGTGCACATTTATAAGACCCTTTGTGAAATCTGAAAAGGGGATCCAATTCAAGACAGTCCTCAAATATAAGCCCAAAGTAAACATATTAAAACTGTCCAACACTCAAGTCTTCCACAGGACCCTAAGTAAAAACAGTGAAACACTAGAGAAGGAACTCAGCTCTGAGTCAAATCCCAGCTTCCCCACTTACTATCTGTGTGGCTTGAGCAAGAAAGGTTACTCCTTAAACCTCAGTTTCCTTATCTATAAAAGGAGGATAATGCCCTCACAAGTTATTTCTAGAACTTAATTAAATAAAAGATATAGAAGGGAACTTGAATTTTGGCAGTACGGCTCATGATGTCAATAAGGCAAAGAATGGGTTACATCTCTGTACCTGGCACTTTTAAAGGGCTTTACTAAATACGGAGCAAGCATTAGAAAGACCTAAATTAAATCTTAAATATCTAGAATTTATTTAGCTGTAAAATGGAAGCCTGGACTACCTGATCTCTAAGTGATTTACCCAAACTAATCTAAACTAAAATATTCCCTGATTTCTGCTGGATACGACTTTTATTTTCTTCTCCAACAAGAGAAACTTACAGTCCCTTAGAAACAAATAAGGAAAAACAAGGAAAAGCCAAGATAGCCAACTTATAATTTGCATCACATTCCAATTGTAGGCCAAGCTTTTTTGCAGGGGGTCGGGGCATGAGGGGTGTTTAGCTGATTCATCCCTATTAGCGGCAGGCCATAAACGACTCTGCCTGAAATTCTGCATTCTCTGGTACAAAGTCACTGCTAAGCACAATGCCTACCACATAGAAAACACTAAAAAATGTTCGTTGAATGAATACCTAGCTCACACCTGTTGCTCCTATAAAATCGTTACATTACTCATTATTCAAACCAAAATCCAAGAACGATGGTCACCACAGAACTGTACTGAATACCCTCCAAACTAATTAATCCTTCAAATTCTCAATAAAAAAAAAAATCTCAATTATGCTAAGTGGAAAAACATAAACACCATAAGACAAATGCTGAGCCAGCGGGAAAAAAACCTCGAAGCCAAGTTTCAACATTCCGGTAGAGATACACCCACTGCTGCGAGAGTCAATTGCTCGGTCTTTCCCAGCGCTGACAAACACCCTCAAAGGCGCTACGGGAAAAAAAAAGCAGCTCCTATTCTAACCTAGAATTCGGCTCTCCACGCCCTAGTCCCCAAACATAAACCATTAAGGCGGATGCAGCCACCTGCTGGACAGACAGGAACACGAGGAGACCCAAGAGGCATCTCTCCATCTTCACTAGGGTCACAGTAGAACCACAAACTCTGAAAAGACCAAAGTAACCACGAACCTAATGGAACTGTCTGTTCCTGCTCGGGATAAACTATTTTCCTAGTTTCTGAAGGCAAACAAAAACTCCAAAAACAAGCAGAACTGTCCATTCCCCCCCTCCCCTCCCAGAAATGCGGCTATTTTACATATCGTACCCCTCCCCCTTGACCCTGGCGTGCACACTACGAGACCTTCCCCCAGGGGCTCAGAGCTTTGGGTGGGTCCCCGGGGATAGGGGCTCTCCAAGCTGAGCTTTCGGTTGCTTTGGCGGGGTTCCCGGGAGACCCGGCTGCAAGTGGGTTTCAGAGTAAAACTGAAAGAAAAACTCCCAGACTCGCCGAACGCGGCGGAGGCCGCAAAAAGCGGTGGGGGGTTTTAGCTGATAGTTGAGTGGCCCAAAGAGGATTCAATTTCCCTTCTGCCGTCAGCTGCCTCCTCCTGCTCCTCTCCGGAGGTGGACACGCCACCCAGGTCTGCGCAACACCCCCCGCCCCACAACCCGCCGCACACATGGTGTGTCCCTCCTCATCAGAGCACATGAACTTTAAAATGGTGCCTCGGGCGGGGGGGGGTGCCGACAGGAAAGGAAGGGTGAAAGGAGCCTGGGACGGGCGAGCGGGCGCGGGGGCCAGGAAAAGAGGACCTGGGTGGCGGGTGGGGCGCCCAGAGTTACGCGCACATCGAGGGGGTGGAGGGAGGCGCACCGGGCAAAGGTGAAGGAAGAAATGGAACGTGGCCCCTTTAAGAGGCCTTCAAGGCACTCAGGGACCGGGGGCCTCTCCTCCACCCCAGTCCCGGCGTGTGGGGTCCTTCCTCGGGGAGAGCCATCCCCAGACCCGCTCCCCAGAGGCTTCCCTCAAGCCAGGTCCCGCCTGGCCCTGCCCCGGGACGGCGGCTCCTCCTTACCCCGCTGTCTGCCGCCTCCTCCCAGCTCTCAGCGACCTCCTCATCTTCCATCTTACTCGCCGCTTTCCCTCCTCCCCCACCCCCTCCCCGCGCCTGCGCCTTGAAGCGCGCCTCCGTCGCGGGCGCGGGCACGCAAGGCTTTACTCAATGGACCCCGCCCCCTGCCAAGCCCGGAAGAGGCTCCAGGCCTATGGGTCCACTATTATCAAGATAGCCATTTTGGAAGAGGGCATCAAAGCCAGAACGTTGCCATCTTTCTTAAGGGCAACGAGTTGTCTCTTGTACGGAACGAGAGTGCACGTGACTTCATCATTTTGAGTACCGTAGTGTGGTCTTTGGAACCATCTTTTCTAAGGGCAAGCAGCCCTGTTTGGGCAGTGGTTAATCGCCTGGGTACTAACCAAAAGGTCAGCGGTTCGAACCCACCAGCATTCAGGGGGAGAAAGATGTGGGAGTCAGCTTCCTGAAACATTTAGAGCCTAGAAAACGCTATGGGGTAGGTCTACCCTGTCTATAGGGTCGCTATGAGTTGGATTCCAGGGAAAGGGTTTTGTTTGTTTTTTCTAAGGGCAGGCAATTACCGAAAAAGTGAGTCGTAGTTTTCATAAACTCAAGATTATGGTTTCTTCAAACATTTTAGACCTCAACAAAGGATGAAAAATGTCTGCTGATGCATAGAACATTTTATTATTTCTATTCGATAAGGTGAAAATTACAGTATTTCCTGCTCATAAAGCCCTGTTCCAAGTATCTATTAACACAGTTTTATATCCTCTACCGTGAGGTAAAAACGTTACTGTTACTTGATAACACTGCACCTGAACTGAGGCAACCAACAGAACTCTCACCTACTAAGGTTCTTCTGGGTCTCTAATGATGGATAAGTGCATTAGCATTCCCTTAAAAGACTGTTTAGCTTCTTCTTAAACAGTGTTCCTGTCTTACTTTTCTCCAGTATAGAAGTGGGGACTTAGGACTTGGAAGCTCCATTTCAGGTACTTCCTACTTGAACAAACTGTGTGATCTTATGCAAGTTACTTAATGTTTCTGTGCCTCAGTTTCCCCAAATGTGAAAAAAAAGATAATTATAATAATAGCTACTTCAAAGGTACATTGTAAAGATTAAACGAGTTACCACGCTGAAAAGCTTAGAACAGTGCTTGGCCCATAGCAAGAGTTCTATTATCATTATGGGGGTGTTTTGCCTGAGGAAGATTTATAATTCTCACCTCTTTACTCATCCTTTCTTTCCCAAAACACAAAACAGGGCAAAAAACAAACACCATGTGTTTTTATTCTCACTAACCATGTTCCCATCAGCCTCTCAGTATTAAAAACATGTCATTCAGTAGTGTTGCATTTGGCTGCTATAATTAAATTATGTGACACAATATTCTTCCTTGTGTTTTTAGCATGTCATTCATCCTTCTATAGTAACAGCTCCCTGTTGGGAAATTTTGCAATTTGTATTCCTAATGATTATTATGGGGCCCTGATGGCACAGTGGTTAAGAGCTTGGCTGCTACCCAAAAGGTTGGCAGTTTGAATCCACCAGCTGCTCCTTGGAAACCCTATGAGGCAGTTTTACTCTGTCCTGGAGGGGTGCTATGAGTCAGAATCGACTTGAGTGGCGACGGGTTTGGTTTGGTTTTAATGATTATTATAAATTCCAACCATGTGTTAAATGTTATACCAGTTGACGTGGCGTTCATTCCAACTCAGAGTTGTCTCAGAAATATCATTCATCTCTAGGGTCTGACCTCACTCCCCTGCTCTTCTTACATAGATGCTCATGATATAAGTCACCCAGTGTTTGCTAAAAACTCTGAAATGTGATTTCCAGCCCTAAACTGACCTGGAGCTTCTGATTCATATAACTCCACTTCCTATAGCCATATCTATGTGGATATTCTACCAGTAGCTTAAATTCCGTATGTCTAAAACTCAACTAATTCTGTTAACCCCCGACCTACCTCAAGGATAAAAGATTTTGTCTTATTTACTCTCTGGAACTATATTTATTTTGAATATGTTTTTTTGTGACCCCATTTCCTTGAAGTGAATTATCCAGCTTAGTCTTGGCAACAACAAGGTGGATGAGACTGTCAGTCTATCAGATATCACCAAAGTCTCACTGTTGATGTGTGATTAGTTTTTCATAAATGCAACTGACTCCCATTAATTTTAGGCTTTGTATTTGTGGCGCAATGAGTTTCTTTATGTGGCGTTTTGCTTTGGTTCTGTGAGATTTTTCCCCTGGGCCCTGAGGAATGGTTACAGTTGCCCTAGTCCTTTGGAGAAGCTTGTTACTTTTACCTAGGGAAGAAGCCAGTCCCTGTCAGCAGAAAATACCAGATATTATGCAAACACATGGAGCCACTTATGAGGGGATTGGCCATTTAATCCAGAGAGGGGATTGGTCAATTATTATGCAAATAGAGTACATAAAATCCACCCAATAGGATTGAGCCACTTTCCTATATAAGCACCTATCCCATAGAGGTTGAGGGGGACCTCACTATCACCTAGAAGAGCCTGGAGCAGAGCATGTCCTTTGGACTCAGAGTCCCTGGGCTGAGAACCTCCTAGACCCAGGAGACAGAGTTGTAACACTGGAGCAGCAGCAGAACCAGGAGACCGGTGTGAGACGGCATGGTGGGCTTCCTGGTCCATGGAGTGAGGCAGCTACAGTGGGCTTGCTGACTCATGGAGCGAGAGAGCTGAGAGCCTTCGTGCAGGAGACTTGCTGGTGCAGTGGGGTGCCTTTGGGCACTTGTCAGCAGAGCTAAAGGGGACTGCTGGTCCACAGTGAGAGAGCTGAGGGCCTTTGGGCAGGAGGCTTGCAGGAGAGTAGGGTACCTTCGGGCACTTGTTGGTGGAACTAAAAAGCTGTAACACTTGCCTGAGCAGGGTGTGAGGCCAGGCCTGAGCAGGGGCATAGGAGGCCTGTCCTTAGGGGGCCAAGAGGAGGCCTGCCAAGAGAGGAGAGCGAGAGAGAGAGAGAGAGAGAGACAGAGAGACAGAGAGAGAGAGAGAGACAGAGAGACAGAGAGAGAGAGAGAGCGGGAGAGAGAGAGAGTGCGAGAGAGAGAGAGAGAGAGAGAGCTGTCCTATGTTAAAGAAGGGAGCAATGTGCTCTTTGAGGGAGCTTTCCAGATCTTGCCTGTGTGCTTCCTGACCAATGTTCCTGTTACTTCCAATTTAATCCTGATCCCATGTTAAACCAAAAAACCAAACCTGCTGCCATCGAGTCGATTCCAACTCACAGCAACACTACAGGACAGGGTTGAACTGCCCCATAGGGTCTCTAAGGAGCGGCTGGTGGAATTCAAACTGCCAGCCTTTTGGGTAGCAGCTGAGCCCTTAACCAGTGTGCCACCAGGCTCCAATCCCATGTTACTTCCCTAATAAACCATATAACTGTGAGGATAGTCTGTGAGTTCTGTGTGGCCATTGCAATGAACCCAGCAGAGAAGTAGAGAGTGCTGTGGGGAATACAGCTGGTGTCAGAAATGGTTAAAAAGGTTGGAGAGTGGAGGTATGGCTGACCTCCACCTCATAGGAATCAACTTTGGGCTGATGCTAATGCTGATTCTCATTCTCCCTGAAGTTAGATGAGGTTAGACGCTACTGCTACCCTGTTACAATAGTCATACCATTCTTTGCAATGTTATCCGTAATTTGTTATGATCCACACAATCAAATGCCTTTGCATAGTCAATAAAACACAAGTAAACATCTTTCTGGTATTCTCTGCTTTCAGCAAAGATCCATCTGACATCAGCAATCCAGCTTAAATTTCTGGCAGTTCCCTCTTGATGTACTACAAGGATTTCATTTTGCTCAGATCCACAATCACCACCCATGGAGGCAGCAGTCAGGAAATCAACGACATATTGCATTGGGCAAATCTGCTGCAAAAGACCTTTTTAAAGTGTTAAAAAGCAAAGATGTCACTTTGGGGACTAAGGTGAACCTGACCCAAGCCATGGTATTTTCAATCGCCTCATATGCATGCAAAAGCTGAACAATGAATAAGGAAGACCCAAGAAAAATTGACGCCTTTGAATTGTGGTGTTGGTGAAGAATATTGAATATACCATGGACTGCCAAAAGAATGAACAAATCTGTCTTGGAAGAAGTACAGCCAGAATGCTCCTTAGAAGTGAGAATGGCAAGACTTCGTCTCACGTAATTTGGACATGTAATCAGGAGGGACCAGTCCCTGGAGAAAGAAGCACCACCAGAAGCAGATAACTTCTTACAATTTTGTTATAACTGGAACTGAGCTTTAACAAAGGAATTAGTTGGACATTCCTGGGATTGAATTTTCAAAACTAGAAAAGTAGAGATCTTGGAGATCATTTGACGATACTGAAAAGGAAATAGCTTTTGTCCCACCAAATGGGGAATCAAGAGTCCAGACCTAGATAATCATATGGGCTTCGTCTTAGTCATCTAGTGTTGCTATAATAGAAATACCACAAGTGGATGGCTTTAACAAAGAGAAATTTATTCTCTCACAGTCCAGTAGGCTACATGTCCAAATTCAGGGCATCAGCTCCATGTGAAGGCTTTCTCTGTTGGGTCTGGAGGAAGGTCCTTGTCATCAAGTCTTCCCTTGGTCTGGGAGCATCTCAGCGCAGGAACCTCAGGTCCAAAGGACGCGCTGTGCTCCTGGCACAGCTTTCTTGGTGGTATAAGGTCCCCAACTATCTGCCTGCTTCCCTTTCCTTTTATCTCTTGTAAGATAAAAGGTAGTGCAGGCCACACCCTAGGGAAATTCCCTTTACATTAGACCAGGGATGTTACCTTGGTAAGGGTGTTATACAATCCTACCCGAATCCTCTTTAACATAAAATTACAATCACAAAATAGAGGACAACCACACAATACTGCGAATCATGGCCCAGACAAATTGATACATATTTTGGGGGGACACAATTCAATCTGTGACAGGCTCCTTATGACTTTAGGCAAGGCCCTTCTTCTCTCTTGGTTTGTTTCCTTATCTATAAATTGAGGGGATAACAATAAGGTCTAAAATTGAAAAAGTGGTGGTGGTCTCTTCCTCCAGAGAACCAAAAAATCAATTGTTATTGAGTTGATTCTGATCCATAGCAACTCTATATGTGTCAGAGTAGAACTCTGCTCTATAGGGTTTTCAATGGCTGATTTTTCCAGAAGTAGATCACCATGCCTTTCCTCCAAGGCACTTCCTGATGGACTCAAACCTCCAACCCTTTGGTTAGCAGCTGATCTTTAACCATTTACACTACCCAGGGACTCCACTAGAGGGGAAGCATAAAAAGTTGAGGCAGTGGTATGCACAGGTATTGGCAGAGACCCCAAAGCATGCGTTTCTTTTTCTTGTGAAATATGTTTGAGACACCATTCATGTCGTGTGTTAGCAACATGCACTCAAAACTGCAGGCTCCTTTGATATACCACATAAAACATTCTGATATGTGATGGGAATGTAAGAGCAAGGCCCACTGTGAGAAAACTTTCTCTGATGCACACGCTGAGGCTATGTAGACAAGCATGTTAAGAAATAAATGGTAACTTATCGATATTTAAAACGCACATGCCCTTTGACCCAGCAATTGTATTTCTAGGAAATTTCCCTGTAGATACATTTGTACATAATGTATGCAAATGACAAAAGTACAAGGGTATTCATTGCTGCTTTGTTTATAATCACAAAAGACTGGAAACAAACTAAATGTCCATCATTAAAGGATTTATTTAAAAAAAAATTATGGCACATCCATGTAAGGGAATAGAATGCAACTATTAAAAAAAATGTTGTTGTTGTCAGTTGCCATTGAGTCAGTTCTGACTCACGGTGACCCCGAGTGTACAGAGTAGAACTGCTCCATGGAGTTTTCAAGGCTGTGACCTTTCAGAAGCAGACTGCCAGGCCTTACTTCCAAGGTGAGCTTGAACTGCCAACCTTTTGGTTGGTACTCCAGCACTTAACTGTTTGTACCAACCAGGGACTCCTTAACAAAATTTCCAAAAATGTACTGATGGGGGCAGTGGTGGTTCAGTGGTAGAATTTTCAACTTCCATGGTGGAGACCTGGGTTTAATTCCTGGCCAGTGCACTTTATGCACAGCTACCACCCATCTGTCAGCGGAGGCTTCATGTTGCTATGATGCTGAACAAGTTTCAGCAGCGCTTCCAGAGTAAGATGCACGAGGAAAAAAAGGCCCGGCAATCTACTTTCCGAAAATCAGCCAATGAAAACCCTATGGATCATAACCATCTGATGCTCTGATCTGCAACTAATCATGGGGATGATGCAGGACCGGGCAGCATTTCTTTTGTTGTGCATGGGGTCGCCATGAGTCAGGGGCTGACTCCATGGCAACCAATAACAACAACAAATGTACCTATATCGAGAAAATACAGTTACTTAAAGTAAAAAAAATAAATAAAAAGCCAGGTGCAGAGCAGTATGCATAGTATGCTGCCAAATGTATGTTTATTTTATTTATACGTGTGTATGTCATATAGGGTTGCTATGAGTCAGAATTGACTTGATGGCACGCAACAAAACAACAACATGCATCTCTGGAAGGATGTATGAAACTTGTGTTAACAGTAGCCTTGGGTAGGGGAAGGGGTTGACCAGACAGCTGGGGGACTGGTAGGATGGACTTAATTTTCATTATATGTCCTTTTGTACCTATTGAAAGTTGTTCTTTGGCATGTATTACCTATCCTAAATGAATAAATAAATTAAGAAATGAATTGCAGTAATTGATTGTTGGGATGGGCCCTGGAGGGAAATATGAAGATGATACAACCTTGTTTACTGAAAGTGAAGAGGACTTGAAGCACTTACTGATGAAGATCAAAGAACACAACCTTCAGTATGGATTACACCTCAACATAAAGAAAACAAAAATCTTCACAACTGGACCAATAATCAACATCGTGAAAAAAGGAGGAAAGATGGAAGTTGTCAAAGATTTCATTTTACTTGGATCCACAATCAACACCCATGGAAGCAGCAGTCAAGAAATCAAAAGATGCATTGCACTGGGCAAATCAGCTGCAAAAGACCTCTTTAAAGTGTTGAAAAGCAAAGGTGTCACTTTAAGGACTAAGGTGTGCCTGACCCAAGTCATGGTGTTTTCAATAGCCTCATATGCACGTGAAAGCTGGACAATGAATAAAGAAGACGGAAAAAGAATTGATGCCTTTGAATTATGGTGTTGGTGAAGAATATTGAATATACCACGGACTGCCAGAAGAAGGAACAAATCTGTTTTGGAAGAAGTACAGCCAGAATGCTCCTTAGAAGCGAGGCTGACAAAACTACGTCTCACATACTTTGGACATATTATCAGGAGGGACCAGTCCCTGGAGAAGGACATCATGCCTGGTATAGTAGAGGGTCAGTGAAAAAGAGGAAGACTCTCAATGAGACGGATTGGCACAGTGGCTGCAACAATGGGCTCAAGCATAACAACGATTGTGTGCATGGTGCAGGATTCGGCAGTGTTTCGTTCTGTTGTACATAGGGTCGCTCTGAGTCAGAACAGACTCTACAGCACCTAACAATAACAACATTTAAATATTTCTTTTACCAGTTATAATTACCAAGTTTCTCTTTTCAGTGACAATTCCTAGTTGAAAGACATTTTCACAGGCTTGAGTGTCCTCAATGTTTCTCTCACTGGGATTCCATGAATGTATTCCCAGGAGTCTCTGCACTATTCAAGTTTGAGAAACACAGATCTACTGTTTTCTACAGTGAGACTGACCTAAGTCTGCTCAATAGCACTTCGCCCTCCCAACTCAAAAGGGGACCTAGTCCCAAGAGATATCCCGGCAAATCTACTTTACTGAGGGTGGGGGTGGGTGGTAGTCTGCTGGCAGTTCAAGGTTGTTTCAGTTTTAGGCACAATAGGGTTAAGTGAAGCCGCTGGGCTCTGTATTTCTGGCATCTCCTTAGACCACATGCGGTAGGCATGGTTGCCCTCTTGGAAGGATAATTTGCTGGAACCCACAGCCTGGTGTGATAGTAGAGAGTATAGGAATTTGGGAACCGAGCACGCCGGATGTCAAATCCAGGCTCCCCCAACGCTAGACATACAAAAAAGAAAACAAACCTGTAGCCGTCGAGTCGATTCCGACTCACAGCGACCCAACAAAACAGAGTAAGAAGACCCTACAAGACAGAGTAGAACTGCCCCACAGTGTTTCCAAGGAGCGCCTGATGGGTTCGAACTGCCGACCTTTTGGTTAGCAGCTATATCTGTTAACGACTACACCACCAGCGTTTACTCTAGGCGTGTACCTCTGGGCAAATGACTGATACCTCCTCTGCGCCTCAGTTTCTTCATCTTAAAAACGGGGCTAGTAACAACTTACACGGTGGCTACAAAAGGTAAGGGAGGCTTCGCTTGCACAACCAAGACACTTAGGCAATATATAAGGGCACTTCCATCCGCCACAGCCCTCCTCTGTGCTTCTCCGGCCCCCGAAGGTACAAATGAGTTAATTCCAGCGTAAACGTCTACCTCAGTCTCGAGCCACTTGGGAAAACAACCCAGTTGCCCCGGGCAGAACAGCAGTGGGTAGGTGCAGCTCTGAGGGCGGCTCTACGAAACCAGGGAAGGAGGGCGCAGAAGCATGACGTTTCTCCACATCGGTTGAGTTCCCCCACTCGGTGTTCCAACTTCGGGATAACCTTGGCCCGGGGCCCCCGCGCCCCACCCCTTCCCAACATGGCACCGCCTCCAGGCCGCACTGCGCGGGCCCGCCGCGCTGACGTGCGTGCGCGCGCGTACTCTGCGACGGGCCCTGGCGCATGCGCACTCCCTGCTGTCTTCTCTTGGCCGGAGCAGCTGCGGCGGCGGCGTTTGAGTGGAGGAAGATGGCGGCTCCTGGCGGCTTGGGGTCCCGCCTGCTGTGAGGGGGCCCCCTCCCCCGAGTGCGGCAAGCGCGGTCTAAGGCCGAGCGCCTGCACTCCAGCCCTATCCCCCGTTCCCTCTCCACCGTCACCAGGGAAGCGAACCCGAGAGCGTGGTGCGGGCTGGGCCAGGTGAGGCCTCCCCACCTCTGGGGACCACGGCGGGTAGCCTGCGCCTTCTGCCCTTTATGCCCCGGGCCCGCAGGGGGTAGCGGGCGTCCCGGGTTCGGCTCAGGCCCGGCAGCCCGCGTGGGGGTCGGTCGGTACTGGCTGGTCTGGGGTTCTTGCTGTCGTCATCCTCGACCCCCCTGGGTTAGGCGGAGAGGAGGAGAACCTTTTTCCAACTAGCCCTTGGAATGGGAGCGAACCCAGTCCCTCTCCTCAAGCAGAGCTGTTCCCGTCACCTCACCCGGTCCCCGAAGGGGTGTGTGAGTGTGTGTGTGTATGACCGGGGCAAGGATGGCTGAAGGGGTGTCAGATGTTCTCTCACCCCGTCCTCGATCCTTTAACTCCTTGCGAGAGGAATCCAGAGTCGGATGCCGTACAAAATTGATGCTGCGGCGAAGGGCTAGCATCTCTGAAGCTGCAGCTGCAAGGTGAAGATTTTGGAATTGCTTAAAAAACAAAACATAAACAACCTTCCGTAGCCTCTAGCTTTTTGAGCGTTCCCCCAGAGAAATGGGAACTGCAGATCTCCTTGGTTAAGACAGCAGTCCACGTTGTGACTGTGGAAGGCTTCTTCTGGTGAGAATTGTTTGCGGGATGGAAACGGTGGAGGGTGGGAACGAATTTGTAAATCAAGAAAAAAACAGTTGTAAGATCTTTAATAGTCTCTGCAGACTAACTTCAGTGCTAAAGAAGTTCTTGTTAGTTTGAAACCTTGGATTAAGATTCAGAATAACCAATTGCTTTGGTTATTAGATCTCCTGATTTATTAGGAAAATAAAAGCTTCATTTCTTAATTGCTGAAGTCTTTGGAATTTTCTGTGGTTGGATTCTGATTGCCCTAGATGGAGATTCAGACACATTATCAGGGCAGTGACATTGTGTTACCCCTATTATTCTTTTTTGAGAAGAACTTTTGTTGTTCAGCTGCTAATTGGGAGACTGATTTAGTTTTTCTCAAGTAGGGAAGCAGATTTGAAGCCTTGTGGTCTCTTCGTTGAAGGATGGTGTATTCATTTGTAATTGTGCTATGGAGAATCGAGGCAGTTGCTTTTGCTTGGCCATGCCAAATATCTTTTGTAACTTAAATTGGTTTTGCTTGTGCATAAGAATGATAGCATCATGCGTTTAAAGGGATAATGAAAAATTGAGAGGAAATAACATCATTTAGAATTGAACATTTAAAAGTCTGTAGCTTTTACAGTGACTAGTGATGGTCTGTGTCAGATTCCTAACTTTGAGCGTAAAGGTGTGTATAATTTGATTTGGTGTCATCTATTGTATGTTGTCATTTTATACTTCTGTTTGCTTTTTGATAAGCCCAATATAAATGCAAGCATTAGGAAGTCTACATTGATACATGGGTGTATTGTGTACTTCACAATTGTTAATTGTTAAAATGACAACTTTTTTTTTTTGAAAGACAACTGTTTAGTTTAACATTAGCTAATTCTTTGACCATTTTTTTCCATTTCTAATCTTAAAACCTTTTCCATAGAGACTTGTAGATTTTAGTGATACCTTTGTTAAGGATGTAAACCTGAACCAACAACTTCTCTGTCAGAGAAAATTGGAGAGCCACTCTACATATCAATGTGTTAATAAAGAGTCATGAAATTAATGCAGTAAAACATCCTGGTGGTCTCCTGTATGCTTTTTGGCATAGTATGTTGCATTGTGCTAAATCATCTTCAACTATTGATGCAGCTTCATGATATCCATGACATCATTCTGTCCAGCATTTTGACTTTTGCAATTCCTTACCTTTCTCAGAGTCACAAAAAAGAACAGGATCAGGAAAACAGCTTAAGATGCTTCCTTTTAATGTCTTTGATAAGGTTTAGAACTGTGTGATTTCTAACTATTATGAAGAGCAAACAAAGAAAATGCTAGCAAAACCTCTAGATTTTATGAGAATTTAAGGTCCCAAAAACCAAACCCATTGCTGTCGAGTCAATTCTGACTCATAGCAACCCTATAGGACAGAGCAGAACTGCTGCACAGGGTTTCCGAGGAGCGGCTGGTGGATTCAAACAGCTGACCTTTTCCACTGTGCAGCCAGGGCTCCTTAAGGTCCCAAGAAGAAGTTATCTCAAAGATGACCAAATATGTGATCATCTTTCTGGTTTCAGGATTGTTTAGTTGTTGAATTAGCAACTCTATAAAACCAGAAGTCATTAGTTTAAATAATGCTCTTCCCACTTCATGAGATTGTTCTGTGGACCAAAAAAGGTCATGTTTGTTAAGGTGCTTTGTAAAATGTAAAATACTGGGTAAATGTTAGATTGATTATTCCTATTTTGTGAAACACCTATTGAAGGCCGTTTATGTACCAGGCATTGTGGAAAGTAGGTACTAATGATTCTAAGATAAGACAGCTTTCGGTCTCAAGTTGCCTTAAAGTCTGGCTGGGGAGCCAGACAAGGAAACCAGTTAAATATATTGTATGTAGTGTAAGAAGTGCATGAGCAGCATGCATTGAGATGGCACTAAATCCAACCAGGATTGCAGAAAAGTTGGCCTTTTTTGAGTGACTTGCTCTTTATAAAAACAGGTTTTTTTTAAAAAAAATTTTATTCTATCATGAGTTCTTTTTCTCTTTTATTCATTCACTGTCATGACACTTCCCACACAGTATGCCCCAGTTATGGTTTCTGCATTCTCAAAAATCCAAGGGAGTCTTGGGAGAACCTTTCTGAGAGTGAGTCATATGCAGGCAGAAAACACAAATATTGCAGCTACAATTAAAATATCTCAGATTACTTCGTGGTGACAACTTTAGAGTGATGATGCTTTTTTTTCTCTTTGCAAACTAGCACAAGAGGCACTGTATGTTTTTCATTTGATCACATTTAGTTAATAAATGGAGTTTAGTTGACAGTCCTTTAATTAGAACATTGACTATAGGTGATTATTAGTACTATTTCCTTTCTCCCAATAAATAAATAAAATACTTTTTTGCTGAAGTTGGCAGCTTGAACCAGAACTATACTGAATTATTTTTTAGAACCTATTTATGTAGATTGATATTATTCAGCATATTGGATATTGACCTATATTCCAATATTGGTTCCTCATCTTTAGTGTTACTTTTGTTTTACAATTAAACATGTTGTTGCCATATTGCAAAATTTCTGTAAATTTTTAGATTGAGTAGAATCTTTTCTATTTTATTTATTTTTACTGTACTTTAGATGAAGGTTTACAGCACAAATAGATTCTAATTAAACAGTACACATATTGTTTTATGATATTGGTTAACAACCCCATGACATGTCAACACTGTCCCTTCTCGACCTTGGGTTCCCTACTACCAGCACTTCTGTCCCCTCCTGCCTTCTAGTGCTTGTCCCTGGGCTGTTGTGCCGCATTAGTCTCATTTTGTTTTATGGGGCTATCTAATCTTTGGCTGAAGGGTGAACCTCGGGAGTGACTTCATTACTGAGCTAAAAGGGTGTCCGGGGGTCATACTCTCAGGGTTTCTCTGGTCTCTGTCAGGTCAGTGAATCTGGTCTTTTTTTGTGAGTTAGAATTTTGTTCTCCGTTTTTCTCCAGCTCTGCCCGGGAACCTCTGTTGTGATCCCTGTCAGAGCAGTCAGTGGTGGTAGCCGGGCACCATCTAGTTGTACTGGACTCAGCCTGGTGCAGGCTGTGGTAGTTGTGGTCCATTAGTGCTTTGGACTAATCTTTCCCTTGTATCTTGTTTTCTTCATTCTCCCCTTGCTCCCAAAGGAGCGAGATCAGTGGAGTATCTTAGATGGCTGCTCACAGGCTTTTAAGACCCCAGACGCTACTCACCAAGGTAGAATGTAGAACATTTTCTTTATAAACTATGTTATGCCAATTGAGCTAGATGTTCCCCGAGACCATGGTCCCCACAGCCCTCAGTCCAGCAGTTTGGTCCCTCAGGAAGTTCGGATGTGTCTATGGAGCTTCCATGACCTTGCCTTGTACAAGTTGTGCTGGCTTCCCCCGTATTGTGTACTGTCTTACCCTTCACCAAAGTTACCACGTATCTATTGTCTATTTAGTGTTCCCCACCACCCTTCCCCTCCCTCGTAACCATCAAAGATTGTTTCTTTTTGTGTGTAAACCTTTTCACGAGTTTTTACAGTAGTGGTCTCATACAATATTTGTTCTTTTGTGGTTGACTTATTTCACTCAGCATGATGCCCTCCAGTGTCCATGTTGTGAGATGCTTCGCAGGTTCATCAGTGTTCTTTATTGTTACGTAGTATTCCATTGTGTGTGTGTACCATAGTTTGTTTATCCATTCATCTGTTGATGGGCATCTAGGTTGATTCCATCTTTTTGCTGTTGTGAACAGTGCTGCAGTGAACATGGGTGTGCATATGTTTATTTGTGTGACGGCTCTTATTTCTCAAGGATATAGTTCTAGGAGTGGGATTGCTGGATCATATGGTGTTTCTATTTCTAGCTTTCTAAGGAAGCGCCGTATTATTTTCCAAAATGGTTGTATCATTTTGCATTCCCACCAGCAGTGCATAAGAGTTCCCATCTCCCTGCAGCCTCTCCAACATTTGTTATTTCCAGTGTTTTTGATTCGCGCCAGTAATGCCGGGGTGAGATGGTATCTCATTGTGGTTTTGATTTGCATTTCTCTAATGGCTAGTGATCGCAAGCATTTCCTCATGTGTCTATTGGCCATTTGAATGTCTCCTTTGGTGAAGTGTCTGTTCATTTCCTTTGCCCATTTTTTAATTGGATTATTTGTCTTTTAGTTGTAGAGGTGTTGGATTTTCTTATAGATTTTAGAGATTAGACCTTTGCCTGATTTGTAATGGCCAAATTTTTTTCCCCAGTCTGTAGGTTCTCTTTTTACTGTTTTAGTGAAGTCTTTTGATGAGCATAAATGTTTAATTTTTAGAAGATCGCAGTTATCTAGCTTATCCTCTGGAGTTTGTGTGTAGATTGAGTAGAATCTTTAAGTGGTGCTGTATTAGTTGAACATGTAGAATCCGTATCTTATCTGAAAATGAGTGCTTTAAGGTTGTGGTTGACTGAAAAATATAAGTGACAGTGTTCATTTTTCTATGTTGTGACAGTTTATGTAGAAGGACATGACCTATAGACAAGTCATTTTAAAATTGCCCGGTAATAACCTCATAATACGTATTATTATTATTATTTTTCCATGCTTTAGGTGAAAGTTTATGCTCAACTTAATTTCTCATACAAAAATTTATGCATACATTGTTATGTGACACTAGTTGCAATCCCTGCAATGTGACAGCACACTCCCCCTTTCCACCCCAGGTTTCCCATGTCCATCCAACTAGCTCCTGTCCCTTTCTGCCCTCGAACCTCATAATAACATTATTTTTAAGATTGTTTCCTGTGACATTCTTCTAAAAGTCTTGTAAAATTATGAGTTGATAGTACTACTGTAGCCTTCATTTTGCATTTCCTTACTCTTGCATATATTAGAAATCTTTTAAATTTGCTTTGAATTCCAATCTTTCTGTAGTAATTTCCACTTTTTCATTTTATAAACTTATTTTTCTTCTAAGTTTTAAATTTAGTTTTCCCCAATGTTATTGTTCTGTGTTTTGCTTCAAAACTGGAAGTATCTTGTGGTATTTTGATAAACACACACATGCACATACATAAAACTGATAAATGTTTTTTAAAAAAACAAAACAAAACTGTTGCCATCAGGTCGATTCTGACTCATAGTGACCCTATAGGACAGAGTGGAACTGCCCCATACGGTTTCCACGGAGCACCGGGTGGAATCAAACTGCTGACCTTTTGGTTAGCAGCTGTAGCTCTTAACTACTACGCCACCAGGATTTCCGATAAATGTATAAGTATTATATAAAGCAATCAGTCATTTGTAAAATTTTACTATTCTAGAGTTTAGACCGTAACTGGTTTTCTAGTAATGTATAGATTTGAGGTAATTCATTTAATTTCTATAAAGGCAAACAAGTTTTAATTTTAACCAGTAATAGTCTCTTAGAATATTTAATATTTAGGCTGTTTCAAGGCATTTAAAGGCATTCACTAGCGTGACGTAGTCTTCCAAATTTATCTTTCCTTTATTCTCATCTTAAATGTTTGATTCAAGTTGTTACATAGAGAACAAGGAATTTTTTCCAGAATGAATCATCTAGTGTATTGCTTGGAGAAGGATTGATATTAATTATTAATTTATCGGTACAATTTTATTAAATGTTGACTCTCCCTATCTTTTGACTTTTCAGATGTAAGTCTAGGGAGAATGGCATTTATTTCTCTATTTCAGTTTTTCTTTTTAGAGCTTTTTACTAGTAGTCTTGCTATCTCTTGCCAGAAAAGAGTAGTGTCTTGGCTTACTGGGATCAAGCAGTGTTGTGTTTACAGTATGTTCTGCAGGACTACTTTCTTAACTTTTGCTTGGAGATACTTAACATCTTTCCAAATAGATACTTTGGTCTTGATCAGATCAAGCAAGCTGCTCTCTTCCCTATTACTGTATCAAAATTTTTATTTTCCTGTAGATCTTTCAAATTTTTTTTGTCCATCTTCCTTCTCTCTCCCCTTTTTCCTCAGGGCATCCAGTTTCCTCCTCTTCCAAAAGTGTGTTTCATAAATCATAATGGAATTTGGGAATAGATTTTGTCACAGAAATGTTTAATGACAGGTAGATGGATATTCACAACATTTTATACAACTTAAAAGTAACTGAATGGTTTACATATGCTCTGTGGTTTGACTTGATATAACTATTATTGTTGTTGGGTGCCATCAGGTCAATTCTGACTCATAGTGACCCCATGTGACAGAGTAGAACTCCCCCATAGCGTTTCCTAGGCTGTAGTCTTTATGGAAGTAGATCGCCAGGTCTTTCTCCTGTGGAGCCACTGAATGGGTTTGAACTGCCAACCTTTTGGTTAGCAGCCGAGCACTTAACCATTGCGATACCAGGACTCTTTGGCATCAGGTAGACCTAGGCTCAAACCCTCGTTCAGTTACTTACCTTAGGTAAGGAACTTAGCTTCTCTAAGGGGATAATAGGGATAATGATGCCTATGTTATGGGACAATTAAATGTGAGAGAGCATGTGAACTTCTTAGAAGTACATTGCTTATCACGTAGTAAACACTCAACTCTTAAACATTATTATATTTCTTTTATGGGAAATTAAAACTGGGACAAGGGGAACTTATTACCCAGCTTCCTCATAGTGTAGTCCCAGTGGAATACCTGCCCTGTAGCAAAAATGCATGTTTTTTTCTTTTTCTTGTGCTTTCTAGCCTTGATTGGAGAACTTGGCATATTTATGGCTTTGTTTGTCACTGCTGTCCTGATATCTCTGAAATCCATCTAGATGTGATCTTTCTTTTGTGCCTGTTGGTTTTCCAGAGACTTTATAGAGCATATCTACTAGTCCATTATTTCTCTTCTGTCTCCTTTAAGATAAAAAACCTTCACTAACCAAGTTCCCTTTTCAGTATTTCCATTTCTATAGTTAGAATCATTTTATTCTGGTCTGATAGTCTGTAAGACTGAGGATCATTTCTTATATTCTTCTTCATCTCCTATATTTATTTTGCCACATAGTTCTGTAGCATCTTTCTCAGTGCCCCTCATATTTTCTTTTTCCTCATCATAGCTGCTGCCATGACACTGGACCACACTTTTATGAGCTGTTGATGTCACAGTTCTTGTCTTGTTGCTAGGGCTCTGCCATTTGCTAGTTGTGTCATCTCAAATCTTCCTCATTTTCAAAATGGGAATTACACTTCCTACCTCATGACATATGTGTAAAATACTCAACAAAATGCCTAACACGTGATAAGCACTCAATAAATAGTAGCTTTTTTCTCCTTTATAATCTTTGGAAATGGCTAAGATTGAGGTGACAGTATTATGACAGACCAATCTTAAAAGACTCTTACCTGAACGTTTCTCCCCTGATCAAGAACCTGTGGTAACTCATTACTGCCTACCACACCAAGATCAAACTCCTCTACTTAGCTTTGAAAGCTCTCCGTAAGGTCCACATTGGACGTCTCCAGCCTTATTTTCCATGACATCCCATCATGCGGCTTCTGTTCAGGCAAGTCTCATTGCTTTTGAGGTATATCATGCTTATTTGTACAACTGGAACATTGATCTTCCTAGGTAGGATGTATTTTTTTCACTGAACTACTCTATCCTGCTCTGTATAGAGTATCGTCTGTAGGCTGTACCACTTAACCACTAGTGCCCTTACAAAGTTATGTTAAATATTTTAAAAAAATGCTAATTAATTGATGCCAAATAGCTTAATTAGGGACATATCATGCAGTACAATTTCTATGTGATATTTTTAGTGTCTTATAGGCACATTTAAAGGAGCCCGGGTGGTGCAGTGGTTAAAGCGCTCAGCTGCTTTAAACCCGCCAGCATTCAAACCCACCAGCCGCTCCATGGGAGAAAGATGTGGCAGTCAGCTTCTGTAAAGATTTACAGCCTTGGAAACCCTATCGGGCAGTTCTACGCTGTCCTGTAGGGCCTGTGTGAGTCAGAATCAACTCGACGGCAATGGGTGGGAAAAAAAAGAAAGCTCATGAGGAACAGCAGCCCGTAAGAGTCCATACTGGAGTGCCTAAAATATAAGCACTAAATATGCCTACAGACCCAAACCCATTGCTGTTGAGTCGATTCCGACTCATAGCTACCCTGTAGGACAGAGTAGAACTTCCCCGTAGGGTTTCCTCGTGAGCTTTTTGAGTCACTGTGTTATTCCAAGGGTCTGTTGAATCTTCTTTGCCTTTTGTTTGTTGGTCCATTCATTCAACAAATATTTATTGAATGCTACTGTGTGCTAGGCCTGGTTCAAGTATTAGGGATACAGTGGGCAGACAAGGACCCTACATTCCTAGAGCTTACATTTGAGATTGGTGAAGGCAATAAATTAGTGAACAAAATAATTTCAGATAGTAATAAGTACCAGAAAGAAAATAAAACCGGGTGATGTGATAATGACGTGGGCGGGAAGGGAAGACTAATTAAGATCCGGTGGCTTAGGAAAGTTCTTAGGAGGGCTGAAAGACACAAGGCAGGATGTTTAAGTTTTGGGGGGCAGAGGGAACAGCAAGTGCAAAGGACTAAAGTAGAAACCAGAATCCAAATTGCATTTGTGTGTTGTTTTGCTTTTGCCTCTTATTCTAAAACAGTCTCCCCACTCCCTTTTTTCTTTCCTCAGTAACATTGATGTTTAAAGAGACCAGTCTAGTTCTCTGGTAGACTGTTGCACATTCCTGATTTGTCTGATATTTCCTTGTGGTGTCATTTAACTTGTTCCTTTATCTCCTCTTAAGTCAAGTCTGAAGGTTTGGTTAGATTCATATTTGCAATCCTTTGTGATACTGTGTACTCTTTTTGCATCTCACTTGATGTCAGATTTTCCACTATAATGGTGCTAAGTTTGATCACTTGATTAACATGATGACCACAGATCTTCCAATTGTAAAGGTACATTTTCCTTTTACCGTTATCGAGTAATTTTGCGGGGTGGTAATAACTATTCCCCAACTATCTTTCACCTGTTGGTTTTAGCATCCATTAATGATCCTTGCCCAAATCAGTTGTATCATTGGAGGTTTCAGAAAGGTGATTATTATTATTCTTTCCATATTTATTGGCAAGATACCATCAACTGAGAATTAGCTATGGTCTCTTCTAAAAAGGTAGAATGTTGGTCAACAGTTACTCTAAAGCAAAGATAAAAGGGTAAGGTGACAGAGAAACGAGATTACTGGAAGCAAAACATCCAGGAGGGAATTAACGAGAATGTTAAAACATTGTGAAAAATGTAATCAATGCCTCTCAACAATTTGTGTAGTAATTGTTAAATGAGAACCTAATTTGGTGTGTAAACTTTCACTGAAAGCACAATAAAAGTTTTTTTTTAAAAAAAGGTAGTGTTTAGTTCTTTGCTTTTCATTGTAAAAATTTTTTAGTAAAGAATTGATGCAATAGTCACCTCTGGTAGCAAATGAGTTTGTCATTTTCTGTATTTCTGTAGATGCATGGATTTTTATTCACTATTTTAACTTAATTACAGTCATTAGTCTTTTCGTCACTGAAGTTGTCCCAAATGTGGCCACTATAAGCCTCTTTAAGCTGGTTCTTATGTCCTTTTGGCATGCCTCCATTAGTCTTTCTTGTTTCTTTAATAAGATATTCCAGGTTCATCTTGTACTCTCCCTGTCCTTGACCTGTAATCAGTCATTTTTCTAAGAAGTCCTATTTTAGAAACCAAGATCTGAGTGCTAGGGATGCTCATTGCTACTGGATCCTCATCATTTCTAGATTCTTTCAGTAGGCAGAGCTAGGAAACGTGTTTACTAAAAAGCAAGACTTCATATTGATATTTCCAATTAAATTTTAACATATTACACGGTTTTCTGTAGGTTTCATATTTATCTCTCTAACACAAAATCTTGGATTTTAATAGTGTTAACATTTGTTTCCTTTATCCTACAGTATACATAAGAAAATATTACACTGTTTTCTGTAGGTTTCATATTTATCTCTCTAACACAAAATCTTGGATTTTAATAGTGTTAACATTTGTTTACTTTATCCTACAGTATACATAAGAAAATTTAAAAATATACTCCGTATTACTATTTACGAAGTGAATGAGTCAAGTTTAAGATTTTTTTGTGGTTCTTTTTATCCTTAGCATATTCTGTCAGAATCTAGTCAGGAAAATAGAAAACATACTAGATACTTCAAGTAGAGGAGATTTAATGCAGGGAACTGATTACACAGATGTTGCAAGACAAAGAATGGAAAAAGTAGTGTAGGGTAACTTAGAGATTAATAACTGCAGAGTGAAACTGTTACCTCAGGAGTCAGAGGAACAAAAGGGAGGAGATATTACCCTGGTGGCACAATGTTTAAGTGCTCAGCTGCTAACCAAAAGGTGTGTGGTTGGAACCCACCAGCTGCTCCGAAAGATGTGGTAGTCTGCTTCTGTAAAGAGTACTGCCTGGAAACCCTATGGGGCAGTTCTACTCTGTCTTGTAGGGCCGTTTTGTGTTGGAATCAACTGACTGGCAGCAGGTTTTTAAGAGTGTGGAGGAGGGGCCACTACCTCAAGAGCTCGTGCCACTTTAGGAGCTGGGGCCTTGAGGAAGAGTTGCCAAAGGGGTGCTGCATGGCTGGTGCTTGAACCATCCTCCTTCATCTACTTTTTATTAGTTTCTGGTTATCCTTTCAGTTTCTTTTTGCAAAAAAATAAGCACATATTTGCATAGATTCGTTTTCTCCTTGCTTACACTGTTCAGCACTGTGCTCTTCTTGCTTAATGTGTTCTGGATATCAGACCATATTGGAACAGAGGTAGTCCTTATTCATTTTCACAGCTTTATGTTACTTCATGTATGGATGTACCAGAGTTTGTTAAATTAGTCCCCTTTTTTTAAATTATTGTGCTTTAGACAAAGGTTTACAAAACAAACGAGCTTCTCATTAAACAATTGGTACACATATTGTTTTATGACATTGGTTAACAACCCCATGCCACGTCAACACTCTCCCTTCTCTTGGGTTCCCTATTACCAGCTTTCCTGCGCCCTCCTGCCTTCTAGTCCTTGCCTCTGGGCTGGTGTGCCCCTTCGGTCTCGTTTTGTTTTATGGGCCTGTCTCGTCTTTGGACGAAGGGTGAACCTCAGGAGTGACTTCATTACTGAGCTAAAAGGGTGTCTGGGGGCCATACTCTCAGGGTTTCTCCATCTGTGTCAGGCCAGTGAATCTGGTCTTTTTTTGTGAGTTAGAATTTTATTTTACATTTTTCTCCAGCTCTGTCCAGAACCCTCTATTGTGATCCCTGTCAGAGCAGTCAGTGGTGGTAGCCAGGCATCATTTAGTTATACTGGACTTAGACTGGTAGAGGCTGTGGTAGTTTTGGTCCATTAGTGCTTTGGACTAATCTTTCCCTTGTGTCTTTAGTTTTCTTCCTTCTCCCTTGCTCCTGAAGGGATGAGACAGTGGAATATGTAAAATGGTCGCTCACAGGCTTTTAAGACCCCAGATGCTACTCACCAAAGTAGCATGTAGAACATTTTCTTTATAAACTATGTTATGCCAACTGAGCAAGATCTTCCCCGAGACCATGGTCCCCATAGCCTTCAGCCCAGGAATTCGGTCCCTTAGGGAGTTTGGAAATACCTGTGGAGCTTCCATGACCTTGCCTTGGACAATAAACTAGTCCCCTTCTGGTGGACATTAGTAAATAATGCTTTACTGCTGATCTTTTAAAAACAGATTTTTGTATGGTGTGGTAGAAGGAGCACTGGCTGAAAGTCAAAAGTTACAGGTTCTGTTTTGCTACTAATTAGCTGCATGACCTTAAGGAAGTCGCTTAAGAACTCAGTTTCCTCATTTGTAAAATAAGAGTTGAATTGCTCCATAATATCTAAGATTTGCTCCTGCTATAATATTTTGTATTTTTCTGGAAGTTTTATTTATTAACTATATTTTTAACTTATTGCTTAGTAAAGTGTGTAAGGCAGTATAGGAAAATTACAAATGAGAACATAAGATTAAGTTTTAGAAGCACTATTGCATCTAAGGTGCTTGTTAAAAACATTTAGATGCCTGGATCCATCCCTATTTCTTGAAATAGTCTCCAGGGAATCTACCTGCCAGGTGATTGATTCTTTTGATGAGGCAAACTTGTGAAGCAAAGATTGACTTCATGTGAATGTGCCACTGTCCTTTAGGTTTCCTGGGAATAGGAAGCAGTCAAGACATTATTTACCTGTAACGATCTTACAATCTGGTAGTGGAGAAGAATCACATATAAAAAGATACCTATAACAGTATGAAATAGTGTGACATTGTGTCAAAGTGTAATGGGATAGATAGACTCCTGGAAAAGATGATTAATGTGGAATGGAGTGTTTGGGAGATGACTTGTGATTACCCTGCACCAGTCTAGAGAGATCAGTGTTGTAGGGCATTCCTTCACTATGTCCATCACTGGAAGAAAGACAGATGGAAATGAAATTTTTCATTCCCTCATAACATCTTGTTAAAATGTATTATGCTCTTTGCAGAATATTTTTGTGTGTCATTGAGAAAGTTGGCTTTATATGCAAACTGAGAGATTTGATAGGAATATTGTGGGATTGTAGAGTACTTTGAATTCTACTTCCTGAAACAGCATTTTCACTGCGCTTCTCGTGCCCACATTTAGTGAATTCATAGAGACTACAGAATAATCTGCTGAACTGGTCGATGGGGCAAGAGATTGGAGCTGGGGAAGTTAGATGTCTGCTACAGTACTTAAGGTGTGGATGACAGTGGCTACCATCATAGCAGGGGAATAACAATAATGGGAAGGCCATTTTGAAGAATGAGCTATGGGGGAAGGTGAGTGTCTGTATGCAAGACAACATGCAGTGGTCATATTATAGTTACTTTTTTGAAGATTTTAAAATAACTTTAATGACTGATTTATAACCATCTCTTAAAAAAATAAATAAATGGAATCATAGAATGGTGCCAGATTCCTCTTCTTTTTAAAAAGCTGGCAGTCAGTGCAAACAGAGACTTGTACACCAATGTTTATTGCAGCACTGTTTACAATAGCCAAAAGGTGGAAGCAGCCTAAGTGTTCATCAACAGATGAATGGATAAACAAAATGTAGTATATACACACAATGGGATATTATTCAGTCGTAAAGAGAAATGAATTCCTGATACATACTGCAACATGGATGAACCTTGAAAACACCATGTTGTGTGAAATAAGTCAGTCACAAGGGGGCAAATATTGCTGATCCTACTTACATGAAATGAATAGGCAAGTGTATAGAGACCTAAATTTATCAGTGGTTGCCAGGGGTGAGTGAGAGGGAAAGGGGGATTCATTGCTTAGGGGACACTGAGCTTCTGTTAAGGGTAAAGGAAAAATTAGGATGGTGGTGATGGTTGAATAACAAAATGAATGTGGTTAATTTCACTGAATTGTACATGTAAAAAATGTTGAAATGGAAAATGTTTTTTTACATATGTATTTCACACACACACACACACACACACACACACACACACACACACACACACACACACACACACACACACACACACACACACACACAGTGTAATCATGGGCTGCTTAATTTATCTGAGCCCCATTTTCCTCATCTGTAAAACAGGACTGATGATATGTTCCTCATAGAGGTATGCATTAAGTAAGATAAGGCACCTGGCACATACACTCAGTACTTCACAATTCCCTTCTGTCCTCTGGTCTTGACACCAGCTGCATTTTGATGGGTACTTAAGACTTTGCTAAGAGCCCTAGTGGTGCAGTGGTTAAAGCACTTGGCTGCCAACCAGAAGGTCAGTGGTTTCAACCCATAGCCCCTCCAAGGGAGAAAGATGTGGCAGTCTGCTTCTGTAAAGATTTACAGCCTTGGAGCAGTTCTCCTCTGTCCTATAGGGTCACTATGAGTCAGAATCCACGCGATGACAGCGGTGGGTTTTAAGACTTTACTACTTGGTCCATGGATCGGCAGCACTGGCATCACCAGGGTTAGAGTGCCGAATATTAGGTCCCACTCCAGGCCACTGAACCTGAATCTGTAGCTTTACAAGATCCACATGAAAATTTGAAAAGTATTGGAACCTAAGAGATTTCTGATGAGATTTCTTCTTCCTTTTCATCTGAGTTCCCAATGATTTGGTTGTTCTTTTTACTGTTGGTAAGTTGGTTTTCTAACACTCTTAACAGAAACTATTTTAGATAAATAATGTGAACCTGTGTTCAGAATGAATATTGTTCAACTGCAGAAATTTTTATGTTATCATTAAATAGTATTAAAAGTTAGATTTAGCTAGATTTTTTAATATTATGAGAAATACATACAGAAGAGTGCATAAAAGATGTGCAGTTTAAAGAACAGTTATAAGCAAACACCTGTGTAACTACCATGCAGGTCAAGAAATAGAATATTGCCAGTGCCCCGGAGACCTTTCCAGTGTACCCCTCGCCGATTAAAACTTTTTACCTCTCTCCTAGAGGTAAACGCTGTTTTCACTTTTGTGATAATTTCCTTACTTTTCTTGATAGTTTTACTACCTAGGGATGTATCTATCTGTCTATCTATCTATCTATATATGTATACACATATATATGTATGAATTGGCATTTCTTTACTAAATCAGATTCTGATATGTAGCAAACAATTTTAGAATTTGGTGCAATTGTGTTGTTTGAATTCTAAAAATCAGTTTTATTTTCAATTCTTTTTTTCCCCTAAATTTTATTTCGTTGTTGTTGTTGAAAATATACAGAACAAAGCATACCCCAGTTTAACAGTTTCTACATGTACAGTTTAGTGACATTGATTACATTCTTCTAGTTGTACAACCATTCTCACCCTCCTTCTCTGAGTTATTCCTCCCTCTTTAGCATAAACTCACTGACCTTTAAGGTTCCTATCTAATCTTTTGAGTTGCTGTTGTCAATTTGATCTCATACAGACAGTTCTTAAAAGAGTATAGTGCTCAAGGCAGACATTTTTTACTAGTTAAGCTAAGCTATAGTTTGGTTTTAAGATGACTTCAGGGGATATTTTTGGTTTAAGGTTTAAAGATTATCTCAGGGCAATAATTTCAGGGGTTCATCCACCCTTCATGGCTCTGGAAAGTCTACAGTCCATGAGAATTTGAAATTCTGTTCTGCATACACCCCCTTTTGATCAGGTTTTCTATCGAATCTTTGATCAAAATGTTCAGTAATGGTAGCTGGGCACCATCCAGTTCTGCTGATCTCAAGGCAGAGGAGGCAGTTGTTCATGCAGGCAATTACCACATATTCCATATCCTCCTCCTATTCCTGACTCTCCTCCTTCCTCTGTTGCTCCAGGTGAATAGAGACCAATTACTGTGCCTTGGATGGCTGCTTGCAAGCTTTTAAGATCCCAGGCACTACAAAATGAACTTGGAGGTAGAACAGAAGCACTAAACACAATGTTAGGCCAATTAACTGGGATGTGCCATGAAACCATGACCCTAAACCTCCAAACCAAGGAACCAAATCCCATGAGGTGTTTGGTTGTACACAAGCAGCCTCAGCAGCTACTCTTTTTTTTTTTTTGTCATGTAAATATATCTATCATGCAACTTTTGCCAATTCAACTTTTTACAGGTGTACAACTTACTGACAACAATAATAATCAGCTGTGCAACCCTACTCTTAATGCAATTTTTCCATCACCGTTAACCCCCCTTTTCCATTTCCCTCCCACCCCTGGTAACCACTAATAAACTTTGGTCTCTATACATTTGTCTTTTCTTGTCTTTTTGTATAAGTGAGGTCATACAGTATTTGTCCTTTTGTGATTAGCACTTCAATTATTTATATTTGCAGGTAGCTCCTTATTCTGGCCAGGTTGTTAGTAGTTGCCATCCACTCTATTCCGACTCATTGCAACCCCATGTGTGTCATAGCAGTTTGAAAATAAGAAGTAGTAATAAAGATTAATTATGCTAATCTGTTAAGTAGGTTTTTCTTTATAAAATTTAAATAAATAAGCACTTTGAAATATAACTCTGGGCTCCCCTTAAGTACTGCTGTATTTTATAAAAATTGATAAAAGCAGAACTTGTGGCTAAGCTGATTTAAAAAAAAAAAAAAAAAAGTTTTCTTTGTATTAGCCTCTCTAAATTGGAATACTTCAGCCAAGAAGTCAACTACAGATCTTTTTGGAGGGAAATAAGATAGAAGGGTGTTTTTTTTCCTTTTCCAGTGTAGTGCACGTAGATGCACATTAGTATAAATAAATTGATTAGGTTTAGTTACTTTATCAATATAGTTTTTATATTAGCTCTTTGATAAGGACTATAATCAGAAAATTGTTTGCTTTGGAAATTGAAAGAAGGTATTTCTTTTTTTTATTTATATACGAAATGTCCCACTCCATTCAGAAGGGGGAAATAGGAATATTATTTGTACAGAGTAAGAGTAACAAACTCTTCTATAAAAGTGAAAGTAGATACTATAAAATTCTTTGGAAATCAAGAAACGTACTTTTTACATGATGAAAAATAGTTTTGTGGAACTTTAAAGATACGTGCAACATGAGATTTTAAATTGTGGGATGGTTACTTGACACTAAAAACATATCTTTATATGTTTTTATGTACCAAATAAATATAAACATTTCTGTGTGTATACAATGGATGATGTCATTTTGCAGATTTAGAGGTATATATCTTCTTGTCTTAGCTTTATTTTCCTAATTTTGTATTCCTTCTGCGTTATTAATAGTATGTGCTAGCGTAGCCTTGCTGAAGATAATCAAGAGGACTTCTCTAAATGAGCTCTGACTAAAGGATTATGTTCATTGGGAACCAAAATCATGTGAAACTGATCCCTGCAGACTAGATTTTTTTTATCTCCTTTCGGGCTTACAGTATGTGACACGGCTTTCAATGAAAATTTCTTTGCTGGTCTTAAAACTGTTGGTATAACTGTGATGTACAAATTTATTTTTGAATAATTTTTGTCTCCCAATATGACACTTCTGGGCATACTCTTATATTTTGCTAACCAGTTTGAAATAAAACTGAGTATTTTACATTTTGTGCTCATTAAAAACATTGATTCATCTAACATATTGTTTCAGAATATACAACTGCCTTAGTAAACATCTTCAGATGTAAAATTGGTATACAGGGTAAAAGAAATTTCTTTTCACTACTGGCTTGTTTAAAATGCTTTACTTTAACCATTACTTCTGCAAATAGATACGTAAACTAAAATGAAAATTTTTTTTTTTTTTGCGTATTTACTATGTGCCTTACTCTTTTTTGGCATCCCTGGATGGCACAAATGGTTAAGTGCTCAGCTGCTAACCAAAAGGTTGGCAGTTAAGTCTACCTAGAGGTGCTATGGAAGAAAGGCCTGGCGATCTTTTTTTTTTTTTTTTTTTTTTTAAACAAATCAGCTCTTGAAAATTCTTCTCTGACACACATGGCGTTGCCATGAGTTGAAATCTGCTTGAGGGTGGTTGGTGTTTTGGTTTTACCCTTTTCTAAGAGTTTACATGTATTGACTTATTTAATTCTCACAATTTCTTTATGAGATAGGACTGTTATTACCTGCATTTTATAAATAAAAGGAAACTAAGGCATTTTAAAAAGAAAATTCTAAAATAACTTTAAATGTAATTTTTTCAGTCAATTGTGATTCTAGGATATACTTTCTTTTCAAGCCTACTTTTATTCATACCTATACAAAAGTATATCTTTACATTTTAACAACTAAAACAGTACCTTCATTTGAGGATTCTTGTGGTATCCACTGTTTTCAGCAACCCTTCATCAATAGTTTGCCTTTAATTAGTTCAGGGCAGTTCAGTAAAACTTACTTCTTTCTTTAATGTTTTGTAGTAGAAATTGTCAAGCATATATAAAAGTAGAGAGGATAATATGATGGATCTCCATATACTCATCACTCAAGCTTCAAAAATTACCAACGTTTTATCGGTCTTATTTCATCTGTCTTCCCATTTTTGGGTGGAGGATGATGTATTTTAAACAAAATTCTAAATATCTTGTCATTTCACTTGTAAGTACTTAGATACCTGTCTTTAATAAAGTTTTTTATCTTTGGATTTTGAGAGGTCTTTTTTTGACTTCATGTATTTGCAGCACTGTTATTTGGAGTATACACATTTAAGATGGTTATTTCTTCTTAATGAATTAACCCCTTTATCATTGTGAAATGTCCCTCTTTTTCCCTGTTAATATTCCTTGTTAGTTTTAAAGTCTATGATGTCTATTAATATAATCACTGTAGGGGAGATGGATTGATACAGTAGCCACACAATAGGCTCAAACATACCAACAATCATGAAGATGGCACAGGACTGGGCAGTGTTTGGTTCTGTTAGACGTAAGGTCTGTCTGAGTCGGAGCTGACTCCGAGGCAACAACAGCAAGCTTATTAATGCTTAGTATTTACCTGGTATCTTTTCCTATCCTTTTACTGTTAACCTCTCTGATTCTTTATAGTTAAAGTACCTTTCTTACAGACAGCATATAGTTAGGTTTTTCTTTCTTATCCAGTCTAATAACCTCTGCCTTTGATTGGAGTGTTTAGACCATTTTTATTTAATGTATTTTGATATAGTTGGGTTTTAATCTACCGTCTTGCGCTTTGTTTTCTATTTGTCCCACCCTTCTTTCTTTTTCATCTTTTCCTACATTCTTTTGGATTAAATAATTGTGTTTTAGTATTCTATTTTATCTTCAGCATTGGCTTATTAGGAAGAAAGGCCTGGTGATCTGCTTCCAAAAATCAGCCAATGAAAACTCTAAACTCTGTGGATCATAGTGGTCCAATCCACAATTGATCACGGGGATGGTGCGGGACTAGGCAGCGCTTTCTTCTGTTGTGAACGGGGTCGCCATGAGTCTGGGCTGACTCTGTGGCAGCTAACAACAATAACAACATTGGTGTATTAACTGTACCTCTTTTCTTTCTTTTCCCCCACCCCCTTTGGTGTAGTTGTTCTAGAGTTTACAACAATGCGTTTTTAACTTATCATGGTCTACCTTCAAATAATAATATACTTCTTCACGTATAAGACCCTATACTTCCCTGGTTCCCCATTCTTTATTCTGTTGTTGCTGTACATTTTACTTCTATATATGTTATAAATCCCACAATACATTATTTTTGCTTTTAACAATCACCTTTTAAAGAAATTTAAAAATGATAAAACAAAAGTCTTATATTTACCTACATATTTTTCATTTCCTTTACTCTTCATTTCTTAGTTTATATCCAAGTTTCAGGCTAATATTATTTTCCTACCACCTGAATAATTTCCTTTAACATTTCTTATAGTTCAGGTCTGCTAGTGATATATTCTCTCCACCTTTGCTTGTCTGAAAAAATTTTTATTTCACCTTTATTTTTAAGCATATTTGCATGCTTATAGAATTCCAAGTTAATTTTTTTTCCTTTCTGTACTTTAAAGATAATTCTTCCATTGTTTTCTGGCTTTCATAGTTTCTGACAGCTATTCTTTTTTGTTCCTTTTCTGCCTTTATTCTCTAACTGCTTTTACATTTTTCTCTATCACTGGTTTTCAGCAGTTTGATTGTGACATCTCTTTATGTGGTTTTGTCTTTGTGTATATCTTTATCCTGATTGGTTTTGTTCAGTTTCTGGAATCTCTGAGTTTATAGTGTTCACCGAAATTGAAAGTATTTTTACCATTATTTCTTAAAATTTTTTTCTGGCCTCCCTTTTTTCCAGGGCTCCAATTACATGTGTGTTAGACCTTCTGATCTATCCCACAGTACTAAGGTTTTCTCAAGTTTTTTCGTTCTTTTTTCTCTCTGTGCTTCATTTTGGATAGTTTCTGTTGCTGTATCTTAAAGTTCAACTGATTTCTTCTGCATAGCCTAATTTGTTGTTAATTACACAGTGACATTTTCATTTCAGATATTGTATTTTTTGTTTGTAGAAGTACCCCACCCCACACACACCTTTTTAAAAAAAGATTTCTCTCCCCGTATGGTCATATTTTTCTCTTCCAGTCCTTGAGCATATTGGTAAATTTTCTTATAGTTCATTTAGTGTCCGTCTGCTAGTTCTACCATCTATCATTTCCAGGTCTCTTTCTCTTGGTACAGGTTACATTTTTTGGCCTCCAGGCATGTCTAGTAATTTTTGATTGGGTGTTGCATGATGTGAATCTTGTGAATGTTACATGTTGAGTGTCTGGCTTTTGTTGTCTTCCTTTAAGGACTGTTGGCTTTGTTTTGGCAGGCAGTTAAATTGCTTGCTGATCCATTTCATCTCTTTGATGTCTGTTTTTAAGCCTTGATTGGGCGGGTCTAGAGTAGTCTTCCTTTCAGGGATAGTTCAGCCCTGCTACTGAGGTATGGACCCTCTGGAGTCTCCACTGAATAACCTAAGTGATTACCAAGAACTCTCCACTCTGCCTGGAGCTCGAATGTCTTCTTGCTTGTGTGAGCTGTGGGAATTCTCAGCTTACAACTTCCTTGTCATTCATTGCCTGATTTTTGTAGCATTTAATGTGCACATGTTACCTAATACTCAACAAAGATTCAAGAAGACACTATGTAGATTTCTGGACCTCTTTTTCTGTGTAGCTTCCTTCCTTTCTGGAATTCTGCCCCATAAGTTCCAACCCTTCTAGCCTCCCTGAACCCTGTTATCTGTCTTCTCAACCTAGAAAGGTTGATGAGCTGTTTTGGTTCCCTGTCATTGCATTATGATCCAAAAGTTGCCTCCAGGCGGAAAGCCTAGGTGATCATAGGGTTCACGTCACGTGTTTATTTTTTCTTTAGGTATCCCAGTCTTGTGCTACTTGGTGTTGTCTGAAAACAGTTGTTTAATATATTTTGTCCATTTTTCTAGTTATTTATAGTACAAGGTTAAGTCTGGTTCTTAATCTCCATCATGGGCAGAAGTGCAAGTGACTTTTTTTTTTTTTTTAAGTAATCGCTACACCATTTTTCTCACCTACCAGAAATAACAATAATTCTTTAGTATTTCTAATACTACTCCATAGTCTTATATTTATGACTATCTTAAGGGTATGTTTTTACAGTTGTTCACATCAGGATCTGCAAAAAGTTCCACATTGACTTTGGCTGTTAGATCTCTTTAGCAGTCTCCCCCCCTTCCTATAGTTTTTTCTCGGTGATATTGATTTGTTGGAAAACTAGGCCGTTTGAACTGTAAAATGTCCCATTGTCTAGGTTTATCTAATTGTTTCCTCATGGTATCACTTAACTAGATTAAAAGGCAAGAAGAAACTAAAATTTTAAAGCAAGAATACTTCACAGGTGGTGCTGCACTCTTCCCATTGCATGACATCATGAGGCACAATTTCTAGTTGTCTCAAACCTTTAGCCATGCTAAGGTTAAGCACTGGGTTCAGGTGATACTAGCTTGATCTCTCCATTAGAATGTTTGCCATCAACCTTTCATGTAATGGAGTTCCTGGGTGATGCAAATGGTTGTGCTTGGCTACTAACCGAAAGGTTGGAGGTTTGAATCCACCCAGTGCCACTGCGGGAAAATGACCTATCTGTCTGCTTCTGTAAGATTACAGCCATTGAAAACCCCATGGAGTGTAGTTCTGCTATCACACACAAGGTTGCCATGAGTCAGGATTGACTTGATGGCAACAGGTTTTTATGTCATAGTTTCAGTGCCCTTTGTTGATTTTAAATCACTAAGATTTGCAAAATGGTAATTATTCTCATTCCTTCTTCAACTAAATGGAATGCCTCACAAAGAAGGTTTCCACATGAACTATTTGGTTACCCTGTTGGTTAGTATAGGAGAGTTAGGATAAGGGCTTAATTCTTTTCCTTTATTTATCAAGTTTTGGAGTAATAATGAGTTAGTTCGTTAGCAGCCTTCCCTGGTAACCAATGAATTTTCTTTAGTATCATTATGAACTTACATATTTTTATATATTTTTTATTTTTGAAACCATAGTAGTTATCTATTTGATGCTCAGATGATTTCCCCTTAGACATGTGATGCTCCTTCAAGCTGACTCCTGTAACTGTTTAACATGACTCCATTAGTCTTTAGTAGTTTACTTGCTTTCTGTCACAAGATGTCCCAGGCTCATCTTGTACATTTCTGCCCCAATTTTAGGAACAGCCATTTCTCCAAGAAGACCTGCTTCTTTTTAGGTGGAAGTAGAATATAAAGAGCACAGTCTGGGTGCTAGGGATGGTTAAAGTGCTTGACTGGTAACTGCAAGGTCAGTGGTTTGAACCCACCAGCTGCTCTGCAGGAGAAGGATGTGTCAGTCTGTTTCCATAAAGGTTTACAGCCTTGGAAACTGTGTGGGGCAGTTCTGCTCTGTCCTATAGGGTCACTATGAGTTGGAATCGACTCCGTGACAGTGGGTTTGTTTTTTCTTAGAGATGTTTACTGTTAACTGAGTTGTCATTGCTTCAGAGTCTTTCAGTAGACGGGGCTAGGAAATACTTCTTTTAAGAGGAAAAACAATGAGTTCCTACTGATATTTCTGATTCAAATTTAAGATTATAAGGTTTTACTTAATCTCTCTAATTTTATACTTGTATCTGTTTTCTTTTATGCTGAAAAGTCTTGGTTTCTAGTGATGTTAACATACTTGCTTTACTCTTCTCACCCAGAGGCATCTCGAACAGTCCTGGTGATCTGCTTCCAAAAGTTCACAACCTTGAAGATCTTATGGAGCAGTTCTACTCTGTACACATGAGGTTGCCATGAGTCCAAATCGACTCGAAGACAACTAACGAAGACAACGATGATACCTATACCCTAAAACTAACACTATTGACTGTAGTTTGATTGTTATTTCTTCTCCTTCTAACTTAAAATACAACTCACAGGGATGTGTGGTCAAAATACTGTATCTTAAAGTCACTAGAACTAATTATTCTCTCTGTTGTTATGCCACCAACTTGATATAAAATTAGATAATTTTATTCCGTAAAGTCTTCCCTCTCAACATAAAATGCTGCTTGTGAAGAGTGTGCCTCTTAGCTCAGGTAAATACATGAGACTAAATGGGCAGCTCCTGTCTGGAGGTGAGATGAGAAGGCAGAGAGGGTCAGGAGCTGGTTGAATGGACACGGGAATTCGGGTGGAACAGAGGAATGTGCTGTCACAGTATAGGGATAGCGATTAGGGTCACATAACAATGTATCTATAAATTTTTGTATGAGAGACTAACTTGAATTGTAAACTTTCAATTAAAAAAAAAAAACTTCCCTCTCACCCCCGATAATAACTCAGGATCATTGTTTACTTCTCAAAAACTCCATTTAATGGATGTTTTCTTTTGTCCAAAGCATTTCAGTGTGTAACAGTGAGAGAACTTTGAGTGTTTCTGCATATCTGTTTGTTTGATTCATCTTTATGCACTCTCTATTTACCTACCATTTCTCCTATTTGAAGTTTTGATTTATGGTTTGCAACTTGGAAGAAATAACAGACGAAGGTAACTCCTAACAACCTCGGTATTACTTTTCTTTTGATTGATACTATTATTGTGTTTGTGGGAATTTTGAAAGTGTATGTCAGTTTGATTTTAGAGTTTGTAAACAGATTCAGAATAGTAAGTGTGAAACATGAAATTGGGGGCATTTTTGTATTATGTTTTTACTTGTGGGTTTCTTTTAAAGAATACTTAAAAGTAAGCTGTTTAGAATAAACCAAACAATTAACATTTGCTCCTAGCACCAGTGAGGAGGTGTTATGAGAGCATTAGTCTTATCTGTAGAATGAATTTTAAATGAAGTAAAAGTTTTTTGCCTTTCATATATTCCTTTTTGCCTGGTAGCTGAATATAATATTATAAACTTTTTTGGAATATGTTTGTATTCCTCCCAGTCATTACTTACTTTTATAGAAACAGTACAAAATAATTACATTTTGAAGTTTCAGGTGGAATTTTTTTTTTTAAGTAGAATTCTTTTTGATACAGTATGTGCCTTATGCTGGGTTTTCTGGAGAAGCCAAACCAATGAAGTGTATACATATGCTTATATATATGTCATTGATTGAATTGTGTCCTCCAAAAATATGTGTATCAATTTGGCTAGGACATGATTCTCAGTATTGTCCATTGTCCACCATTTTGTCATCTGATGTGATTTTCCTATGTGTTGTAAATTCTGTCTCTATGACTTTGAAGAGATGGGATTAATGGCAGTTATGTTAATGAGGCAGGACTCAATCTACAAGATTGGATTGTGTCTTGAGCCCCAGTCTCTTTTGAGATATAAAACAGAGAAGTGAGCAGAGAGGAAGGGGGACCTCAGACCACTGAGACATGACCCAAGAGACTAAGAATAGTACGTCCTTTGGACCTGATGGCCCTGCACTGAGAAGCTCCTTGACTGAGAAGATTGGTGACAAGGACCTTCCTTCAGAGCTGACAGAGAGAAAGCCTTCCCCTAGAGCTGACACCCTCAATTTGGATTTGTAGCCTACTAGACTGTGAAAGAATAAGTTTCTCTTTGTTAAAACCATCCACTTGTATTTCTGTTATAGCAGCACTAGATAACTAACACAGTATATAAAGATTTATCTCAAGGAAATGATTCCGTAGTTGTAGAGGCTGACAAGGCTCAAATCTGTGAGTCAGGAATTGGGCTGGAGGCTTCTCCTGACTCACGTGGTTGCAGGGGCTGACCAGTCCCAAACTGGCAGGTCAGATGACAGAGTTTGCTAGCCCACAGGGCTGCAGAAGCTGGCGAAGCCCAGAATTGGTAGGTCAGATGACTGGCTGCTGGCTCATGTCCCAAGAACTGAAAGTCAGATGATGACAAACCAGATGCAGGATCCAGAGTGAGAGAGAACTTTGCCAGAGCATTCGTATATATTAGGTGCAGGCCACACCCTCAAGGAAACTCCCCTTACTTGAGCAAGGTGGTGCCTTGAGTAGGGCTGTGCCTTGAGTAAGGCGTGACTTGAGTCGCCCTTTAGAAAGGGCGTGACTCAAGATACACCCCACACTAATCCTGCCTCATTAATATATAGAGGTTTAGGTTACAACACATGATTATACAATACCACAAAATGGAAGGTATTATATCTGATCACAAAATGGAGGACAGTTACACAATACTGCCTAGCCAAGTTGCCATAAAACATTATCACACTATGCAAAATCCATTTTACTGGGATTATAGCAAATTTAAAGGCAGTTAAAAAACATCAGTTGTCTCGAGTTGATTGGGACTCATAGCAACCCCATGTGTGTCAGGGTAAAACTGTGCACCATAGGGTTTTCAGTGACTGATTTTTTTTTTTTTAATTGTTGTAGATTAAATGAAGTTTACATTTCAAGTTAGTCTCCC
>NW_004443984.1:13363273-13379867 GCF_000243295.1 Trichechus manatus latirostris
ATATTTACCCCTATTTTTCTAAGTTTATACCAGTCTTTTATTTCTTTATATTGCCTTGACTTCCTCTCCATATGAAAAATTTATGTCTACGTTTTTTAAGTCTCTCTTTTTTGTTTTAATGTTGTCAACTTTTACATATTGACATCTGTTTCCCTATTTTCAGTGTTTTCGCTTTGATTTATTTTTGTGACTTCCCTATCTGGGTTGATATCTGGTTGCTTTGTCCTGTGTTCTAGTCTTGGGTTGTTATCTGATTTTCTAACCGGAGGACTCCCTTTAGTATTTCTTATGATTTTGGTTTGGTTTTTGCAAATTCCCTAAACTTCTGTTTATCTGGAAATACCCTAATTTCACCATCATGTTTGAGAGACAGTTTTGCTGGACATATAATTCTTGGCAGGCAATTTTTTTCCTTCAAGGCTTTATATATGTCATCCCATTGCCTTCTTGCCTGCATGGTTTCTGCTGAGTAGTCCGAGCTTATTCTTATTGACTCTCCTTTGTAGATGACTTTTTGTTTATCCCTAGCCACTCTTAAATTCTCTCTTTATCTTTGGTTTTGGCAAGTTTGATTATAATATGTCTTGGTGACTTTCTTTTGGGATCTACCGTATGTGGAGTTTAATGAGCATCTTGGATTGATATCTTCTCATCTTTCCCGATATCAGGGAAGTTTTCTGCCAACAAATCTTCAACAATTCTCTCTGTATTGTCTGTTATCCCCCCCGTTCTGGTACTTGAATCACTTGTAGGTTATTCCTCTTGATAGAGTCCCACATAGTTCTTAGTTTTCTTCATTTTTTTAAATCCTTCTATCTGATTTTTCCTCAAATAAGTTGGTGTCAAGTGCTTTATCTTCAGTCTCACCAATTCTGACTTCCATTGTCTCAGTTCTGCTCCTGTGACTTTCTATTGAGTTGTTGAATTCTGAAGTTTTATTGTTAATCTTCTGGATTTCTGATTTCTGTCTCTGTATGGATTCTTGCAGCCTGTTAAATTTGTCATTATGCTCTTCTCTAATCTTTTTAATTTCTTCTATTGCGTGTTCTGCGGTTTGCTTAATTTCCTTTCTGATTTGTTGAAGAGTTCTGTATATTAATCTTCTTTATTCAGCCTCCAGTAATTCCAAGAAATTTTCCTCCTCTGGAAAATTTCTAGAATCTTTATTTTGGGAGCTTGCGGAAGCCATCATGGATTGCCTCTTTATGTCATTTGATATTGACTGTTGTCTCTGAGCCATCAATAAGTTATTATATTTATTTTATGTTTACTTACTGTGTCCTGGCTTCTTGTTTTGATATGCCCAAATAGGCTGCTTGTATGAGCTAGTTTGATTATTGGCACCTTCTAATGTCCTGTCACCAGGTGGTTAGATCTGTTACTAGGTATGTGAGCTCAGGTGTCTGCCCACTCTTCCTGTATGGATTCAGCTCAGTTGCCCAGGTTGATGGCCACCAAGTGTGTGGTATAGGCTCTCACTTACAGTCCTAGACAGGTGTGTGTGATTGGTATAGGCACATGCATCTGACTGTAGCAGGGGGACACACTCTGAGCAAGGCAGTGGGCTGACGGCCGCCCTCAGGTGTCCAGGAGGAAGGCGTGTCCCTGTTCCCTAGAGTGTGTAGGTGGGTGGGTTTTGCAACTGGACTGTGAGTACCCCGTGCTGTTGCCTGTAAGGACTGGGGGGCACCTCTTATTCATGGGCCCCTATCGCAGGTGGCTAGGTGGCGTGGGTGGAGCCACCAGTCCTTAGGCCCCTGATGTGGGTAGGTAAAGACCCAGCTTAATGGGCAGAGCCGTGTCAAATGTCAAGAACCTGCCACTTCACAGCTGAAACAGTTGAGGTTAGACTTCGGGTATATACCGTGTTGTACTGCAATAATGAGGACCTATGCTGTTGAGATGGGCCCACACAAGTCTATGCAGGGGGAAAGGCACTCAAAGTCCGTGGATCTCTTATGCCTGTGCCTAGGCAAAAGAGCTGTGCCTACCCTGGGTTCCTGGCTTACGGGAGCCGGCAGTTTATTTTTTCCCTCTGTTTGTTATTTTGTTCATTCTCCAAGGCAGGAAGAATGGCTCTGGATGTGTGATGGATGTTACTTCTGGCCCAGGGGACTGAGCAGTTGGTGAAGCCGGTCTGGGACCCAGTGCTGAGCAGGGAGCGGGGAGGTAAATGGGAGAGAGGTTTTTCCCTAAGGCGGTGTTTTTGATCCGTGTGGTAGGCCATTCGCAGGTAGTTATCTTTCACCAATGGAGGGCTGCTTCTCACTGGTTCTTCTGGGTGGCCGAGTAGACTCTCTGGCGCTGGTTCTGTCCAGGTGGGGAAAACATGCCTGCCGAGCACCACTGCTTGCCTGCCTCACCGCTCACCCATGAGCTGATCAGGCCTGAAGGGCTCAGGCTCTCACTGGGTCAGGTCTGGCAACTCTTCGCTGCTTCTGAACCGTCTCTGTCTCTCTCTGCTACTCAGTCCGCTTCCTCAACTCTACCTTTTATGTTTGGGGCTCCCAGATTGCTATATATAATCAATTCACTTGTTTTTTTGGGTCTTTGTTGTAAGAGAGTCCACCGGAAGCATCTGACTACTCCACCATCTTGGCCCTGCCTTCTCAATGACTGATTTTTCCCAAGGTAGTTCACCAGGCCTTTCTTCTAAGGTGCCTCTGGGTAAACTTCAGCCTCCAACCTTGAGGTTAGCAGTCAAGCACATTAACCATTTGCTCCACCCAAGGACTGTGGAAATTAGCTTTTCTAGCTTTTTTATGCTGACTCTCTAATTTGAAGTAGGCTGTTAAAGATTTTCAGTCATCACACACTCCCATCTGACGTACAGTATGATACAACACATAAAAGAGCTGATGACATTGGCATTTTTCATGTCCTGGACATCATATCTTTAGGCATACTGCCTGTTTGAAAGTAAAATTCTGGCTGTGCATGTTGTATCTTGATTGCCTTTATGCTGTTGCCTTTGTCTGGACTTTTTTGGAAACCATAGTAATGAGAAGTGAAATGTAGGTTTTAATTAGGCAAGTGACTAATGAGCAGAATTATAACTTGTGAGGTGGAGATTAACTCCTGTATTACTTACCTAATGTTGCTTAAGTCTTGTAGGCCACCTCACTTAACAAATATTTATTCAACTCTAAGATAATGAAGATACTACGTAAAATGAAGAGATGCTTAGAGGGGGTACTTCATTGGCTGGAGGGTATGGGAGAACCTCACAGAAGAGGTAACTCCTAAATAATGAGTATGAATTTGCCATACTGGCAAATGGGAGAAGGATATTCCAGGAAGAGGGGTTGCCAGCAAGAGCAAAGACCAGAGATAAGAAAATGGCTGAATTAAAATCTGTTGAGAAAAGCCATTAATCTTATTCTTAAACCCCTAGCATGCTTTGATAGCTGTTGCCTGATAATTTTATTCATTTTATCAAAAACATTCACACTGTTGATAGAAAAAATTAAACCAAATAAGCTATGTTTTCCACTGTCTAGGAGGATAACTATCTGCTTACTGTCTAGGTTTCATTATGTCAAGATTTTGTCCACTAAATCTTTCACCTGTTTGATAAACATTTGTTCTTTTTTTTTTTTTTGGAGTGAAATAGATATATTTGATCTGCCTTTTTTCAATAATAAAAATTGTAATAGTAATAACAGCAATCTGTCTTCCTGCTGTATTGGAGTTTTAAAATTTTAACCTATAAATGCAGTATTATTTTGAAGTGTAAGCTCTGAGTATGTGTGGTTAAATATACTGGAGATGGCAAAGGGGAAGTGATATTTTGATTTCACTTGTATCCCCCTATGATGATGATAATCAAGCATAAATTCAAATCCCCACTTTTTAAGTCTCTGTTCCTTTCTGACACCAGCCCCCTATGAGGCACTGCTTTCGCTGACAGTAGGCATCTGGAGCTTGGTCAGAGCTCGCAAATTAAAAGGACACTGTCCTTCAGACCAGCTGCCCGTGGAGCACTTCTTTCTGTGACCTTTGCCACCCAGAGCTTGGTCAGATCTTGCAAGTTAAAAGAACACTGTCCTTTGGACTGCCAAATAGGCAGACACCAGCCCACATGGTACTCTAACTTCTGATTTGCTTGCTACAAATTCAGTTTCCTTCTACCTCTTCAGGTTGCCAGCCGCAAGCTGGCTCCCACTACTCCTTTGGGTTCAGTAATTCACTGGAACGACCCATAGAGCACATGGAAAATGCTATACTTATTGTTACAGCCTTATTGTCGGAAAAAAGGATACAAATGAAGAAATGCATAGGTGAAGTCTGGAAGGGTTCCATGTTCCAAAAACAGATGTGCTGCTCTACCACATGCATGGATGTCTTTTACCAACCAGGAAGCCCATGGAGCTTCTGTGTCCAGAGCTTTTACTGGGAGTCTCATTTAGTAAAGTACAGGGTCAGCGAAAAAGAGGAATACCCTCAACTAAATGGAATTGACACAATGGCTGCGACAATGGGCTCAGACAGCAAAGATTATGAGGATGGCACAGAACTGGGCAATGATTAGTTCTGTTACACATAGATAGGGTTGGTATGAGTCAGAACTGACTCAAGGGCACCTAACAACGACGACATTACATAATGCAAACTCCAGCCCCTGTCTCTGAGGTCAGTTGATACCACAAGGTGATCCTGAGGTATTTACATGATGGGTCTTTCTGGCCTGGCCAGCCCCTACCCCAGAGTCATTTCATCACCTCTTCTATCCTGTGATTCAGGTATGGTCTAAAATCTTTATTGAAGACTCTTAAATTCCAAGTTTTTTTTTTTTTTTTTTTTTTAGAAGAGATTACACATAGCCAAAGATACGCCATTTCAAAAATTTTTTTTTACATACACATTTAACCCTACACTCCCCTTCCCCATATCTGTTTGTTGTCCCAGAATCAATCAATTTATTAATAATTTTTTGAGGGAATTAAAAGAAGATCACTAAGTTGATCGATCTTTTCAAAGAAAAGAATATGCTGTATCAGAAGTCACTAAATATTAAAGATATTGAGATATAACCAGTAAACAGATACTGTATACTTTTTCTAAGCCCCTTTAAAATGCTAGTTTATTAAGCTATAAAGCCATCGTAGCTTACGGTTATCTAGTGCTCCTATAAGAGAAATACCACAAGTGGATGGCTTCAACAGAGAAATTTATTCTCTCACAGTCTAGTAGGCTACAAGTTCAAATTCAGGGTGTCAGCTCCAGGGGAAGCCTTTCTCTGTCTGTCAGCTCTGGGGGAAGATCCTTGTCATCAGTCTTCCCCGGTCAAAGAGCTTCTCAGCGCAGGGAACTCCTAGTCCAAAGGACGCTCTATTACGCAGGGAACTCCTAGTCCAAAGGACGCTCTGTTATTCTCCTGGCTCTTGTGTCTTGGTGGTCTGAGGTCCCCCTTCTCTCTGCTCGCTTTTGTTTTTTATTTCTCAAAGTAGATTGGCTTAAGACACAATCTAATCTTGTAGATTGAGTCTTGCCTCATCAATATAACTGCTGATAATCACATCTCATTAACATTATAGAGATAGAATTTACAACACGTAGGAAAATCACATCAGATGACAAAATGGTGGACAAATACACAATACTGGGAATCATGGACTAGCCAAGTTGTTAGATGTTTTGGGGGGACACAGTTCAATCCCTGACACTCCCTATGTACTTATGTTTACATTGTCTTTATGAGATGTTTTGGAAGGAGGGTAATAAGAGTTCTTCATCAGTATTTTATGTTTTTATCATTTCAAGAGAATTCCCAAAGGAAGAAATGAATAAAAGATCTTAAGGGTTTGGTGAATGATATGATCAAAACTAGTTTCACAGAGTCCTCTCCTGGGGGTTAATTGAGGCCATACCTCCTTAATATTGATGTGCTTCTGTCATACAGCTCTTTTACCATCCCTATTTTGATTTTTTATTTGCACAGATGCGGAATACATATTAATAAATATTCATAGTTCTCTTCAGCTAAAGGGAAGAACAGTTTGTAAACATGGGTTTTGTGATTTACTTATTTTATCATTAAATCTGCTAACCATACTGACAGAGTTTAGTTCTGGATGTGCAGAAGCACCGGAATGGGAATACTTGTGGGGCAAACACAACTTGGAAATCATATGACAGTTGGAAACGAGGTCTTGGATGCTGTCTTAGTTATCTAGTGCTGCTATATCAGAAATACAAGTGGATGCCTTTAATAAAGAGAAATTTATTTTCTCAGTCTAGTAGACTAGGAGTCCAAATTCAGGCGTCAGCTCCCGGGGAAGGCTTTCTCTCTCTGTCGGCTCTGGAAGAAGGTCTTTGTCATCAGTCTTCCCCTGAACTAGGAGCTTCTCTGCGCAGAAACCCCGGGTCCAAAGGACACACTGCGCGCTGTTCCAGGTGCTTCTTTCTTGGTGGTATGAAGTCTCCCCTCTCTGCTCCCTTCCCTTTCCTTTTATCTCTCATAAGATAAAAGGCATACAGGCCTCACCCCAGGGAAATTCCCTTTACCTTGGATCAGGAATGTGTTGTGAGTAATGGTGTTACAATCCCACCCTGATCCTCTTTGACATAAAATTATAATCACAAAATGAAGGACAACCACACAATACTGGGAATCATGGCCTAACCAAGTTGACACATATTTTTGGGGAACACAATCCATGACAGATGCCTTGGTGATGTCTTTTTCTGGAAAGTGCCTGTTGGTTTCATTTTTTTCTTTTGTTTTTAACCTTCGTTTCCCCATTATGAATTTCCTGGCATAGATATACACAAAAGTTTTATTTACCCAAGGTATGAGGAATGGATGTTATCCAACAGCCCTCGGGTTGAAATTATTTTCTATCCATTGTCAAACTAGCCTCATCTCTAGCTACATTGTATGCTAATAATCAGAACTTTATCTGCGTGGATACAAGTTAGTGAGGTGGGGAAATTAAGCCCCACCTACTGGAGAGGAGAGGATCTGCAGGAGTTATTTGGAAATCTGCAAAGATTTATCGCTTCTCCATTTTAAGTTTTGTTCAATCATTTATTTATATCAGTATGGGTTCGTGGATTTTTTTTTTTGTACTTCAGGTTATAATCCAGTAGTACTTTATTTTGTGCTTGTTTTCAGCTTTGACAATTGGGAACGCTTCCATTTGGCTCCTTTGACGTAATCCTATCAATGTAGCTTTATTTTGAGCATCCTTGCTTTCTGGCTCTTCTAAATGCTGCAGGCTCATCTTATATATTTCCTGCCCCACTCCTAGAATCAGCCATTTCACTAAGCAGCCCTGGTTCCTTTTATTGGAGAATGGTATTAGAAAACAAGATCTGAGTGCTAGATGTACTTGCATTGCTGCTGGGGTATAGTTTTTCTTCTAGGCCCTTTCAGCTGACAGAGCAAGGAAATATATGCCTGTATACTAACAGATGTATATACACATATCTATAAATATTTCTCTATGTAACCATCTGTATCATAGTCAGCTACACATGAGTTTATACTGCTATTTCTATTGCTAATCCTTTACCATATGCGTGATTCCAGCCTCCTCCCCTTGCTTATCTGTATGCTCCTATGCCAGAAGTGAGAAACCTGACTCCCACCATCTGCCAAGTTAGACAATAAGCAAATAAAGTTAGCCTGGACTTTGGAAAATATCGTTTATTTGGTTTAATTCTTCCTATCAATAGTATGAATGTTTTGATAAAATGAATAAAATTATCAGGCAATAGCTACCAAAGCATGTTGTTGTTAGAGTTCTGACCTATGGTAACCCTCTGTGTGCAGAGCAGAACTGCTCCATAGGGTTTTCAAGGCTGTGACCTTTCAGAAGCAGATCGCCAGGCCTGTCTTCGGAGGCACCTCTCAATTTTAGCATGTATAGCAGTATCAGAATTGTTAACCTGTACTCCTGTGGGAAACAACTAGCGGATTAGAATATAGTGTTTATATGCAGTTCGTTTTGCCTTTAGTTTTACAGATCCCATTCGTTTTCAGAGTTATTTAGGTTAGCCCCTTTCTCTCCACCCCTTTCACTGTAGTTTTGTCATACATTTGTAATATAGTTAGACTCTATTGTCAGAGTCTGCATTTCTTCTTGGGATTACCCAGATCCCTGATTTTTTTAAATTTGTATACATTAAGATTTACTCTTTGTGTTGTAAAGTTTGATGGGTTTTGACAAATGTGTATTGGGATAGTTTTCAGTCTTGACTTTTGACAGTTTTATACAAAACCTTGGGATTTCTCACCATGGCAACTGTAAGTTTAAGCTAAGTGATTTGGATATGGCTGTTTATTATTTTGATTATTTAAAATTTTCCCATCGTGGATGTGTTTACTTTGCAATTTATCCAGCTCTACCCGTAAGATTTGTTCACTTTCAGCATGTGAGTTTGACATGAATTTTAAAATGCTTAAAAAAAGAATAGTTTTGGGCAAAATGACTGTAGGTTCATTCTACTTGTAACTCTAAAGTGCTATGATTCTAATCTTTCTGTTTCTCCTCTTGTCCTCCTGTAAAAATGATGTGGCAGCAGAAGTGTCTGACCTCCTCTAACTTCGCAAGGAGAAAGGAGAATCAAGATCAGCAGCCCAAGGCTAATTCCTATGAGGCAGAGGTCAGACATGCCTCCACCCTCCAACCTTTTTACCAATTCTGACACCAACTATCCCTCCTACTGCACTCTCCGCTTTTCTGGTGGCTTCAATAATTTGTTGCAATGGCCACACAGAACTCACAGACAATACTCACAATTATGGGGTTTATTAGGAAAGTAACAGGTTACAATTCAGGTTCGGGAACCCTCAGGATACAGTTCTTCAATCAGGACAGCCTCTTCTCGGCCATACCTGCAGGCACTCCTCTCTCTGGCCCCCTGGCCTCTGCCCTGCTTGGGCAAGTGTTACAGAGCTCTCTTAGCTCCACCAAGTGCCCGGAGGTACCCCACTCCCAGCAAGCCTCCTGCCCGAAGGCACTCAGCTTTCTTACTCTGTAGGCCAGGAAGCCCACTGCACCATCTCCTGCTGGTCTGTCCTGCCAGTCTTGGTTCTGCTGCTGCATTTTCTCTGTCACTGCTTCTCACTGTCTCTGGTGTTACAGCTCTCTGTCTCTGTCTCTGTCTCCTTGGTCTAGGAGGTTCTCAGCGCAGGAATCCCGGGCCCAGAGGACGTATTCCACCCATCCCTGGCTCTTCTTCCTTGGTGACCATGAGACTCCCCTGCCTTTGCTTTGGGATTGGCTCTCTTTAAAGCCTAGCAGGATGGCAAAACTGACTAATAACCTTGTTAGGGTTCCATGTACCTTATTTGCATGTCCTCATCTCCGCAAGGGTGCCATGCACCTTATTTGCGTTATTAGTAAGCTGTCTAATCCCCTTGGTGGGCCACAAGCACCTCATTGCGTAGTCGCATCCAGTCATTGGAGCCCTGGTGGCATAGTGGTTAAGAGCTCGTCCGCTAACCAAAAGATTGGCAGTTCAAATCTACCAGCTGCTCCTTGGAAACCCTATAGAGCAGTTCTACCCTGTTCTGTAGGGTTGCTATGAGGCAGAATCTACTCGATGGCAGCAGGTTTTTTTTTTTAAATCCAGTCATTTGGTGGGAGTTACAAAGACTATGGTTAGAAGGGCCATATTAGGTAGTTCACTGCACCGCACCTCCCTTTGGTGTTTTTCCTGTGGGACTTATCACTATTAAAAGTTTTCTTCCCAGCTGGGCCCCTGGCAACATACATATTTCCTTAAAGAAATAGTTGTCTTCAAAGAATCATAGACTCTATAATTAAATGATGTTCATAATCTGACATAGAATAGTATAGAATATGGCATTTTCCCCGTTTGTGCATTTTTGTGTGTTTTCCCCATTGTTCTTTTTTTAAAAAAACCTAGATGGTCGACTCATTTGGTTAGCAAGGAGTTCAAGATTTATTTTTATTTCAGTAACTTCATCAGTGAAGGGAAAGCTATTTTATGTTCGGCTGCCAAGTCATGCAAGCTGTCTTACAGATGGCTTTGTACTTTTGGTCACAAGGAGAGCCACTTTGAAAGTATGGTCCAATAAGAGTCCTCCAACACTAAAGAACACCTCAGAAGTACGCTTGGCAACCAGAATTAAGTCAGTTATATTAACCTCTGTCAGTAAGGGACTGTGTGATCTTCATGCATTTAACAAGTATTGATAAGGTACCTACTAATGTGCCAGATGTACACAGGTGCATGTGACTAACTGTACTTCCAAGTAGTGTGTAGTCTAGTGGGAAAAAAAGTAAGTTGAAATGAAGTTTATAAATGGGTCATAGAGAGACGAGGGCTGCACAAGTAAACAGGCTTCCTGGTGACATGTATTGGAGATTAGAGCAGTTTAAATGGCTTAACCGAACCAAACCAACACGAAGTCGATTCCAACTCATAGCGACCCTATAGGACAGAGTAGAACTGCCCCATAGAGTTTCCAAGGAGCAGGTGGTGGATTTGAACTGCCGACCTTTTGGTTAGCAGCCAAGCTGTCAACCACTGTGTCAGCAGGGCTCCTTAAATGGGTTATAGTTCCTTTAATTGAAAGTTTTCATTGCGTATGTACCTTGTTTAAGGACATTTACCCATTACAGCCAAGCGCCACATAATGTCCGTTCGGGCAGCGTCTGACTGCATATACGTCCGTGGTCCCGTAAGGTTTTAGTAGAGTTCAGAAATCCCAACTGGAGAATGGGAGGTAGCAGACATATCTAATGTCAGTGAGTCAAATATTTGTGTTAATATATAGTGTACCTTTCTATACATAAAAAATATTAAAGAAACACGTCCAGATACACTAAAATGTCTTTAACATAATAATACAGTAATAATAATAATATTTTGATGCACGTTGCAAAGTAGCATTCATTTGTTATTATGGACCATTGTATATACCTCGAATTTTTAATATAATAGGCTTCACGGGGGTTGGTTCGTAACTACGGGTTGTATGTTAAGTCAGATGTTCGTAACCCAGGGACTGCCTGTCTATAATATGGTGTTCACACAATGTCCAAATCACATAATGTCCTATTTCACAAAATGTGTTATGGATGTTAAGCAACACGTGAGTGTACTTAGATGACATCTTTGTAACTCGTCTCCATGTTTTTTGTCAGTAGTCTAAGTTTAAATTATATGGGTAATGAAAGCTGTAGTTGATTTTGGCAGATGTATTTTCTCTTAGGTGATTTATAAGTTCCTAGAAAAATGCAACTTATCCAAATTAACTCAAGAAGAAATAGAAACGAAACAGTATTTGTAGACAAAATATATTCAAAATATATTTTCAAGACGTAATGGCTGAAAATTTTCCAAATTTGATGGAAATTACATACCCACATGTCCAAGAAGCTGACAAACCCCAAGCAGGATAAACACAATGAAAACACGGTAAAGCACATAATCAGATTTTTGAAAACCAATACAGAGAAAATCTTAAAGCAGCCAGAGAAAAATGGCATGTAAGATACAGAGAATAAAGATAAGAATGTCCCCAAGACTTTTCATCAGAAGCTATATAAACCATAAGTCAGTAGATGACATCTTTAAAGCATTGAAAGAAAAAAAAAAAAGGTAATCTAGATTGTATACCTAGCAAAAATATCTTTCAAAACCGAAGGCTAAGTCAAAACTTTTAGATGATCAAAAGTTGAGAGTATTTGTTGCCGGCATACCAGCACTATGAGAAATGTTAAAGACAGTTCTTCAAGCAAAAATAAATACCAGATGGGAACTTGGATCTATACGAAAGAATAAAGAGCACAGAAAGTGCTAACTAGGAAGGACTTGTTTTTTCATTTCTTAATTTCTTTAAAATATTGACTATTTGAAGCAAACATAGTAACAGTGGACTTCAGAATAGTGATCTGAAGGGCTAGGCAAATCCTTTCCACCAAAGCAACTATAAAACTGTACAGAAATGTCAAAACAACCATTTCAGGACTCTGGAAATTGACCAAAGGCATGCTCAAGACGAATGCCGAACCTAGGATTCAGTGCGTATCTCTGGCATTTTAGCGTGGGACTGCTCCCATCCCCTCATTCCCCTACAACTGTCCGCTCTATCAGCATGGTTGTTCTGCCAGGATTTGAAATGCATTGCAGTCAGAGGGAGCTGACTTGATATGGAGCAGAGTATGAAAAAACTCCATGCTCTGGTGCTTTGTTGGAGACAGTAATGAACTCAGTGGCAAACAAATGGGGAAGGCCGATGTTCCAGCAAGGTTTTTTTTTAAAAAATGGAAAACTGGTCTGTCACCACAGATAGTTGAGAATCCTTGTAATAGAGAGCTCAGAAACAAAACCATGCTAAATGGAAATTTGACATATGACAGAGTAGGCATGGCAGATACTTGGGAAAGGATGATGTTGTGGATTGAATTGTGTCCCCCCAAAATATATGTCGACTTGGCTAGGCCATGATTCCCAGTATTATATGATTGTTCACCGTTTTGTCATCTGATGTCATTTTCCTATGTGTTGTAAATCCTATCTATGATGTTAATGAGATAGGATTAATGACAGTTATGTTGATGAGGCAGGACTCAATCTACAAGATTAGGTTGCGCCTTAAGTAAATTTCTTTTGAGATGTAAAAGAGAGAAGGGAGCAGAGAGACAGGGAGACCTCATACCACAAAGAAGGCAGCACCAGGAGCAGAGTGCACGTGTCCTTTGGACCCAGGGTTCCTGTGTGGAGAAGCTCCGAGACCAGGGGAAGACTGATGACGAGGGCCTTCCTCCAGAGCCAACAGAGAGAGAAATACTTCCCCTAGAGCTGACGCACTGAATTCGGATTTATAGCCTACTAGACTGTGAGAGAATAAATTTCTCTGTTGAAGCCATCAACTTGTATTTCTCTTATAGCAGCACTAGATAACTAAGACAGCTGGGTTGTTTAATAACTTGACCATGGGCATTTCGTTGTTACTGTGTGGACAGAATTACAGTTGATCTCTTTCTCTTATCATGCCTCAAATCAGTTGAACTAAATTTGAAAGTTAGAATGCAAAATTTTTTAGGAGAATGTTTTGTGACTTCAAGTAGGAAAGTATTTCCTAGACAAGGCATAAAAAGTCAAAATCATAAATAGGTTCATAAAATCAGCTACTAAGACCTTTTGTTTATTAAAAGACACCAAAAAGAGGGAAAAAAGACAAGCTGTAAGCTGTAACACAGATTATTTTAACACATAACAACTGAGAACATTTATGAAGAATTCTGATAAATTAGTAGGAAAAAACAGTATATAAAAAGGCAAAAAATAAATAGGTATTTCACAGAAAAATCAAAATGACATGTAAACGTGAAGATTTCAAATCTTGTTAGTAATTGGGGAAATGCAGATTTAAACCCTAGTGAAGTATTATTTCCCACTTGCCAGATTAACAGCAAATGAAAAATCTGACAATACTGCATAATGAATGGGAAAGGTGTGGAGCATTATGAACTCTCATATACTGCAGAGGGAGTATGAATTGGAGCAATCACTTTGGAAGAGAGTTTGACATTACCTAGTAAAGGTGTACATGCCTATACCTTACAAACCAGTAATTTCACTCCTAGATATGTATTCTTTTTATTTATTTTATTTTGATACTTAGATGTGTATTCTAGAGCATTGCTTTTGAACTTGTAGCTTGCAACCCATTAGTAAGAATGAAGACAGTTTAATGGCACTCCAACAAGTTCTTAAAGTGTTACACAGAATAGGAAATAAGAGTGTATCTCAGTGTGTTATTTTTAGAAATTTGTGTTTGTGTGTGTGTTAGTTGCCATTGAGTCAATTCCAACTCAGCGACCCCATGTGTGCAGAGTAGAACTGCTCCATAGGGTTTTCAGGCCTTTCAGAAAAGATTGCCAGGCCTGGCTTCCAAGGCAGCTTGGGTTTGAACCGCCTACCTTCTGGCTAGTAGTTGAGCGCCCAACTATTTGCACCGTTCAGTGACTCCATTTGAGAAACTTATTTCCAGTTAAGTATCTTTGTGTGTGTAATGTGTTGGGGGGGCGGGGACTAGTTTGTGATGTAAAATGTAATTTCTTTTCTTTTATTGTTGCAGTTTAAGTGAAAGTTTACAATTCAAGTTAGTCTCTCATACAAAAATTTATACATACATTGTTAGGTGACCCTAATTGCACTCCCTATGCTTTGACAGCACACTCCTCCTTTCCACCCATGATCTATGGAAACTTTGATCAAAGTGTTTGGTAATGGTACCGGGACACCATCCAGTTCTTTTGTTCTAATGGTAAAGGAAGCAGTTGGTCATGGAAGTAGTTAGCCACATATTCCTTACCCTCCTTCTATTCCTGACTCTCCTTCTTCCTCTGTTGCTCCAGGTGAAATGAGACCATCTGTACCTTGGATGGCCATTTGCAAGATTTTAAGGTATGCACAGGAGGTAGAACAGAAGCACTAAACATGTTACTTGGCCGCTTAACTGTAATGTCTCATGAAACCATAACCCTAAACCTCCAAACTAAGAAATCAAATCCCATGAGGTGTTTGTACATAAGCAGCCTTAGCAGCTACTCTTTTTTTTTGTTTGTCGTTGTTGTAAATACATCTGTCACACAACTTTTGCCAATTCAACTTTTTACAGGTGTACAACTTATTGACAGCAATAGTATAATTGGCTGTGCAAACATACCCTTAATCAATTCAATTTTTCCATGACTGTTAACCCCCCTTTCTGCTTCCCTCCCACCCATAGTAACCACTAATAAACTTTGGCCCGTGTACATTTGCCTTTTCTTGTCATTTTATATAAATGAGGTCGTACAATTTTTGTCCTTTTGTGATTGGCCTGTTTCGCTCAGCATAACGTCTTCAAGCTCCATCAATACTGTAGCATGTATCAAGACTTCATTTCTCCTACTGGCTGAGTAGTATTCCATTGTATGTGTATACCACATTTCGTTTATCCATTCATCTGTTCATTGGCATTTAGGGTGTTTCTACCTTTTGGCTATTGTGAATACAGCTGCAGTGAACATTGGTGTGCAAGTCTCTTTTTGAGCCTCCGCTTTAAAGTCTTTTGAGTATATACCTAGGAGTGGAATTTCTGGGTCATATGGTAGTACTATCTTTAGTTTTTTGAGGCATGCTGTTTTCTATAACGGCTGTACCATTTTGCCTTCCCACCAGCAACAGACAAGGGTTCCAATTTTCCTACATCCTAGCCAACATTTGTTATTTTCTGTTTTATCCATCTATCTATCTAACTATCAATTAATTAATTATTCTAGACATCCTAGTGGGAGTGAAATGGTATCTCATTGTAGTTTTCAGTTGCATCTCTCTGATGACTATTGATGCTGAGCATCTTTTCGTGTGTTTGGTGGTCATTTGAATGTCCTCTTTGGTGAAGTATCTGTTGAAGTGTTTTGGCCATTTTATGATTGGATTGAATTTTTGTTGTTAAGATATTGAAGTTTTATATACATATTGGCTTCTTAGATTCTTGTTGCAAATATGGTTGCTGCATTTTTCTTACTAACTTTTTGAATATGGCAGTCGTTATTGTTGTAGTTAGATGCTATGGAGTTGATTGTGACTCTAGCGACCCTATGTACAACAGAACAAAATACTTTGCAGTCTTGCACTGTCCTCCCAATTATCGCTATATTTGAGCCCATTGTTGCAGCCACCGTCAGTCCATCTCATTGAGGGTCCTTCTCTTTTTTGCTGACCTTGTATTTTGCCAAGCATGAGGTCCTTCTCCAGGGACTGATCTATCCTGATAACATGTCCAAATTACATGAGACAAAGTCTTGCCATCCTCACTTTAAGGAGCATTCTGACTGTACTTCTTCCAAGACGGATTTTTTTTGTTCTTCTAGCAGTCCATGGTAAATGCAGTATTCCTTGTCAACAACATAATTCAAAGGCATGAATTCTTTGGTCTACGGTATTCATTGCCCAGCTTTCATATGCATATGAGGCAATTTAAAATACTGTGACTTGGATAGGGTGCACCTTAGTCTTCAAAATGATATCTTTACTTTTCAACATTTTATTTTATTTTTTTTATTGTTGTAATTAAATGAAGTTTACATTTCAAGTTAGTCTCCCATACAGAATTTTTTTTTTCATACATTGTTATGAGACCCCAACCACAAACCCCATTCTGCGACAGCACACTCCTCCCCTCCGCCCCTGATTCCCCATGAACATTCAGCCAGCTTCTAACTCTCTGCCTTCCCATCTCACCTCTGGACTGAAGCCGCCCCTTTGGTCTCTTGTATCTACTTGACTAAGAGGCACATTCTTCACAAGCATCACTTTATGTCCCACAGTCCAGTCCAATCCCTGGCTGAAGAGTTGGCCTCGCAAATTGTTTTAGTTCTGGGGTGATAGTCCAGGAACCATGCTTTCCGGGGCACCTCCAGTCTCAGTCAGACCATTAAGTCTGGTCTTCTTACTAGAATTTGAGTTCTGTATCCCATCCTTTTACTGCTCCATCAGGGACCCTCTCTTGTGTTCTCTGTTGGGACGTTCGTTGGTGGTAGCCGGGCACCATCTAGTTCTTCTGGTCTCAGGCTGATGAAGTCTCTGGTTTATGTGGCCCATTCTGTCTCTTGGGCTA
>NW_004443984.1:13381119-13392719 GCF_000243295.1 Trichechus manatus latirostris
ATGTATTAGGACTCCTAGGGTTGTCCCTATTTTTTCTTCCATGATCTTTATCGTTTTCAATTTTATATTTAAGTCTTTGATCCATTTGGAGTTAGTTTTTGTACATGGTGTGAGATATGGGTCTTGTTTCAGTTTTTTGCATATAGATATCCAATTATGCCAGCACCATTTGTTAAAGAGACCGTCTTTTCCCCAGTTAATGGACTTTGGACCTTTGTCAAAAATTAGCTGCTTATAGGTGGATGAGCTTATATCTGGATCCTCAACTCAGTTCCACTGGTCTGTGTATCTGTTATACCAGTACTAGCCTGTCTTGACTACCATGGCAGTATAATAGGTCCTAAAATCAGGTAGTGTAAGCCCTCCCACTTTGTTCTTCTTCTTGAATAATGCTTTATTTATTCAGGGCCTCTTCCCTTTCCATGTGAAGTTGGTGATTTGTTTCTCCATCTCATTAAAAAATGTTGGTGGAATTTGGATCGGGATTGCATTGTAACTGTAAAATGTAATTTCTTATTGTGGTTGTAATCAAGAAAGTTTGAAAAGCCGCTGTTCTAAGAGAAACTGAAAGAGGTTTCTCTTTTTTAGAGACAATTGATTTCCATCAGCAGTAGAATGGATAAATTGTGGCATATTTATACCATGAAGTTTCATACAGCAGTGAAAATGAGCTATGTCTGCATCCAACAATGAAACAATATATTGCTTAGAGAAATATTGTTACGTGATATCCTTATGTGGTAAAAGTATAATGGAAAATAAGAGAGTGATGAAATAAGATAGTCATTATCTTTGATCAGGACAGAGGTAGAGGTAATGAGGAGGGGCATACAGAGGCCTTCTAAGATACTGGATGTGGGTACTCAGGGATTCATTTTATTATTATTTTGATTGTACATCTGTGTGTTATACAGTTTTTATGGATGATACTTGCCTATTCAAAATTAACTTTAAAAGGCAAAGACTCCTTCTTTCCCTTCTCAGAGATGAAGCTCTTAAGTTTGATGTATGTCTTTCTAGATAATTTTTCTATGTATAGAGAGATACCTAAATAGATATATAATTTTGGTTTGTTGTTTAACATGAACAGGATTATATTAATCTTATTTTGCATTTTTCACATAACAGTTTGTCTTGGATTTCTTTTGATGTCAATATATGCCAAAATAGCCACATTCTTTCTAACTACTGCTTTAAATTCTGTTGTTTAGATATGCTGTTGTTGTTGTTAGGTGCTGTCAAGTCGGTTCCAACTCATAGTTTATCTAGTCATTCTCCTATTAGTAGACATTTAGGTTGTTGCAAGTTTTTGCCATTACAAAGAAGATGCAATAAACCTCACCTTGTATGTGCATCTTTGTACATGTGTGTAGATGTTTCTGTTGGAAAGCTACCTGAAAATTTATTTGCAAAGTCAAAGAGTTTGCCCATTTTATAATGATAAATATTGCAAATCCAGTTCAATCTTGAACTTTTTCTTCTATGTGTATTCTGCCCATGCAATAGCAGAAATACTTGTATAAGTAATGCTGATATATTTCGAAGAAATATGCTGCTTAATATAGTAGAATCAAAGCAGATGTTTTCTTTAATTTTTTTTTAATTATGAGGAAAATATTTATTTCACGACAGAAAGATTATGCGAGGTAAAATAAATTAAAAATTAAAAAATATTTTAGTATCCCTCAGTCAGATAGATCTGCAAAGCATGAATCAGAAAGGTGTTAAACACTCCTTAAAACTGGAGTCATAAAGTGGTGATTATTTTAGCCTTAACCCAGGGGAGACTTTTGTTTTCCTTGTTCTTTCACAGACTTTTCTGTGGATCTTGAAGAGTTTTTCAACATGTCATTTTAGAATAAAATTTGCATTTATTCCTTTTTTTTTGGGGGGGGGGAGTAGCATAAAAATAGCATCTTGCATGAGAACTTGATGCTTAAAACTTTAGCTTCTCTGGAAGGCTGTAAAACTCTATGGTTTGACTGAAATACCCCCATAACAGTAATCTACTTAAACTGACTAATAAACTTGCAACAACCTAAACATTTACTAATAGGAAAATGGCTAGATAAATTGTACTATATCTAAACAACAGTTAAAAGCAGCAGTTAAAAAGAATGTGGCCATTTTGGCATATATTAACATGAAAAGATCTCCAAGACAAACCACCATGTGAAAAATGCAAAATAAGATTAATATAATCACATTCATGTTAAACAATAAATCAATTGCAGCTTAAAAGAAAAAAAAGGTGCTCAGTTAAATCTTGTTAAAAATATTACATTACATTGTTGCTGTAGATGTTAAGAATTTAGGGGGGAAAGCACAGGAGCAAAAGCATTGTAAATGTGACCAACCAAAGAAAACAGCTGCTAAGCTATTTCTAAAAGAAATCAGGTTGCATTCGTCTTTCATGCACTTTTGCCACTGTTTTGTTGTTATTTGCCGTCCCGCTGGCTCTGACTCATAGCAGCCTTATGTATAAGGGAGGAAACGTTGCCTGGTCCTGCTCCATCTTCACTATGGTTGATACATTTGAGCCCATTGTTTTGGCTATTGTTAATCCATATCATTGAGGGTTTCCCTCATTTTTACTGACCCTGTACTTTACCAGCCATGATGTCCTTTTTTAACCATTGGCCTTTCCTGATGACGTGTCCAAAGTAAGGGAGCCGAAGTCTTGCCACCTTCTCTTCTAAGGAGTATTCTGGTTGTATTTCTTCTAAGACTGATTTTTTCCTTCAGAAGATGGCAGTCCATGGTATATTCAGTATCTTTGCCAACACCGGTAGCTATGATTATCTCTGATGTTTTCCTAGCCTTAAGAAATGGTTCTTTTTTAATTTAAAAAATTAACTTAGTTTCTTTTTTAATTTAATAAAAATAAAATTCAAACCCTATGTTAACTTTTTTAAATTGTCTGTAAGATTTTGGTTTTTTTTTTTCCTACCAAGCAAGTAAGTGGCAAAACAAAATAGCATCACATAGTGTTGTTGTTAGGTGCCGTCGAGTCAGTCCCGACTCATAGCAACCCTGTGTACAATAGAACAAAACACTGCCCGGTCCTGCACCATCCTCACAATCGTTATCTTGAAGGTGTATTCATATACAGGTTTCCCCCACTATCTGAAAGTAGCGCGTTCTGTGAAACCCTTCGTAAGCTGAAATGATGGAAAGCAAAAAAGCAATTATCATTAATTTATATGGGAAAAATTTTTGAGCATACCCATACCCAAAAAATAACCTACCAAATCATACCAAATAACACATAAAACCTGAATTAACACTAACATATAGTAAAAGCAGGAGTGATAAGATACACAGCCTTTGAATTATGGTTTTGGCGAGGAATATCAAATATACCATGGACTGCCAGAAGAAGGAACAAATCTGTCTTTGAAGAAGTACAGACTTCGTCTCACGTACTTTGGACATGTTATCAGGAGGGACCAGTCCCTGGAGAAGGGCATCATGCTTGGTAAAGTAGAGGCTCAGCGAAAAAGAGGAAGACCCTCAGTGAGCTGGATTGACACAGTGGCTGCAACAGTGGGCGCAAGTATAACAATGATTGTAAAGATGGTACAGGACCAGGTAGTGTTTCATTCTGTTGTACATAGAGTCTCTATGAGTCAGAACCAACTTGACAGCACCTAATAACAACAGCAACAATATAGAAATAATGTATGTACAGTGTAGTTTCAATTACAGAATCAGGAAGACAGCAAGCGCACTGGAAGGCTGAGAGTTGGTGGTGGTGATGATTGTAGTAGCCTCGGTAGCCTAGCTGGTAATGGCACATGGGGCTGGGGTTCGAATCCTGTAGAAGAGCAGAATTTATATTAACTGTGCATGTGGAGGGATGAGTCCTACAGTTAGAGAAGTGCACAGAGGAAAACAAGTCGAGGATGGAATCTTTCTTTGCTTGGTGCGTTTATACGTCACTAGGCATTTGATTGGATGTGGCAGGGTCGTTCAGTAAGGACGCTGCCTTTTTAATGGCTTGCTTTTTGCCTTTTTTCATAAAAGCAAAAATCCTTGGATTTCTTTTGGTTAGCAAGAGCAGGTACTAATATAGGTCTTTTGTAAAAGCGAAGTGGCATAAAGTGAACTTTCGAAAAGCAAGGGATACCTGTATGTTTGTGTGTCAGATTGTAAGGTGTGTGCGTAAGATTTCCGATCTTGGAATGGAAAGCCTTTATTCGGAGATTATGACCTTCCAACGTGTTTGGGTTTTTAAATGTCCTTTTCTGAAACTCTGATGGTAGTACATTGTGGGTTTTTTTTTTTTTTTTTTTGGTGGGGGGGGCTCCTTATTTGGGAAAATAAAAAGTTGGCAACTCTGTCAGTCCCTCTTTCCCATTCCCTCCCCCCCCCCCAAAAAAAACCTGCTGATCTGTAAAACAGCCTTTTTCCAAAAGGCTAAGTGATAGAGCTGTTTCCCAGAAGGCTAAGTGATAGAGCCTTTCCCAAAAGGCTAAGAGAATCCTGACATACAATGGTTTTTACACGCTCTTCCCATTTTTGTAAGAGTGAATGCACATAATGGCAGAGAAATCCTAATGTCTTAAAAATAGTAATGCTTCACTTAGATACCGTACATTTTGTTTTTTAAGAATAAAAATTCCTACTTCTTCCCTCTCTGTGATTTTATTTATTTATTTTAATTTTGATACGAAGTTTCTGTTTATTTCATTATAATATTTAGGAATTAGAATTTGGGTTTGTTGTCTCTAAAATGAATTCATAAAGATATGTTTGTTCATTTATTCATCAAAGTTTCACTAAATGCTTATATGTATGTTGGGTACTGGATATATAAAATAGAATTCTTTTCTCTGGTTCCCCAACGAGAGAGGAGGAGGGAGATAAACAGCTGCAGTATAATAGTTGCTAGTTTTGAGGTGGATAGTTAGTATTGTGGGAGCATAGAGGAAGAGGTAGTTGTGCTTTGAGCATTTCTGTAGTATGTTGCAGTCACTTTTGAGTTCATACAGTTTACTACTGTTTGTTATTGTTAGGTGCCATTTAATCGGCCCCCAACTCATGATGACCTCATGTACAACTACTGAAGGAAATGCTGCCCAGTCCTGCACCATCCCCATGACTGTTGTGATTCATAGGGTTTTCACTGGCTGCTTTTTGGAAGTAGATTGCCAGGCCTTCCTAGTCCATCTTAGTCTGGAAGCTCCACTGAAACCTGTTCAGCATCTTAACACACAAGCCTCCACTGACAGACCAGTGGTGGCTGCACATGAGGTGCATTGGCCTGGAATTGAACCTGGGTCTCCCACATGGAAAGCGAGAATTCTACCACAGAACCACCACTATTCCCCCCTTTGGCGGGGTTTTTTTTTTGTTTTTGCTTTTTAAGTACTTGCTTTAGAAAGGGAAAAAATTCATGGCATTTCCTAGCCCAGAAAAATAAATGTATTTTTCACTTCTAACTCCCCTTCTAATTTGTACTGTGCCAGCCTTTTTGTTTAAAATCGCTGTTATATGTTAAATTGTTGGAATTATTCTATACTTTGTGCATTATTACCGTCTCTTAAAAATCTGAAAACTCAAGCTCTCATAAAATATAAATTTGAACATTGAAGTTCCACTATACTTTTTCTACCAAATGATATGTTCTGCTGAACCTAGTATGTATTGTTTTCTATTTGGAGTTTTCAGAACTTAGAGTCTCTCCATTGATTAAAACCAGTATATTTCTTTTGACCATTTATTCTTAGTAGTAGCAAACCCACATCCAAATATGGATATAGAGAATGGCCCTTTGAAAACTGGTCCATTTTTGCTACTACTTTTAACAGTCATAAGGTGCTTTCATTTACGATCAACCATTGTAAAGAATAATAAGGACCGCATACTGATGGGTACTTTGAGGAAATACTTATTTTTGTTCCATTAGAGGGAATCTTAATTGGGTAACACACCACAGATTAAATCATTAAAAAAAATCCAACACTGCAGCTGATATCTGTTATTAAATTTGGAATGCTTTATAGAAACAGCTCTCTGAATCTGCTTGTAAAACAGGGAAACAGTTTGCTAATAGCAACAGTAGTTATGCCAAATTACTCAATTTCCAGACTTTTTTGTCAAAACATTGACTGTCAGGAACTACAGTCTCCAGATTATGAGCTTCTGTTAATGTAGATAAAATATTAAACAGTCTGTGATGTGATAAAACGCCCATTGAGTAAAAATGTTTTTATCTTTTTGTCCTAAAGGAACAGTAATTCTAGTGTACCACTTTAAGAGACTATAATTTGAAAATATTTCGCCCTCCACCTTTCCCCATTTCGTTCTCTGAAATATTACCTGTTCTTCAAAGCTCAGCTCAAATGCTTCTTCTGTATAGCTTCCTTATCATACTAGTTGGAAGCCATGTCTCCCTTTCCTGAATTGCTTATTTTGTACCACAAGTCATTTATTGTATAATGTCCTGTGTCGGTGTTTATTATGTGTCTTTGTCCCTTACTGGGGTTATATCTCTTTGAGAGCAAATACTGGAATATCCTCTTTATAACTCCTCTGGCATCTAAACACAGTATTTTTGCATATAGCAAATGTTCCATTGATATTTGTTGAATGCATGAAATTAGGTTGAATTTTACATTTTATTATTTTTGTACTTTCTGTGACTTTTTCATTTGACTTGGTACAATAACAATAATAACAATGGTGGTATATTAATAAGAAGGTTTATTTTTAAGGTAGTGCCTCATCATCAAGGATTGGTAGACTTGTTAATACTAATTTAAAGCAATGAGCAATGGAGAGATAATCATTATTGTCTCTTATTGGTAAATCATTATTGTCTCCTATTATTAATTCTTCCAAAGAATTGAAAGAATCCACATTGTAATCATATCATGATTTTCAGGAGTAGCTTTTATTATTTTTTAGCTCACTTTAGAGCTGCTGAGGAGGGTAACTTTGTGAGTTCATCGAGACGTCTGTGCAGGGTTCCTGCTTTGTCCCTGAAGCCTCAGAAGCCCTCATGCTAAGGGATGACCGTGGGTGCTTTCCATTCAGTCCAGCTACTTCTTCAGTAAACTCTCAGTGCTTTATTTTACTATCAGTAAGAAGCTCCCTTCATTACACCTTTTTAATCTTTTGAAAGTGTGAAGAGTAAGTTTGATGGCATTTTAAATCTTCAGCCTCCTTTTAGGTAAATGAGATGTATTCCGATTTTCATAAAGATGTGTTTCCTCTGAGGATTGCTAGGTGTTTAGTGTGGAAATCAAAGGCACAAATTAATGAAAACCACAAATATTGCACTAGAATCGGCAATGACTTTTACATGGATAACAAAATAATTGCATTTCCATCTTGATTTTTTTTTAAATCGATTTTAACTCTTCACAAGTTTATCAGTCTTCTCCAACAGGTTCAGAGTAGTTTGTTGATACCTGCTATTTTACAGAATCTTTTATGGAGTAGGTAGGGGAACTTTTTGTTACTTAGGGATAGAGTAGTTGTGACTTACTCTGGGTCACACTGGCGTTGAAGCAGGAAACAGCCAAATCTCCCAGCCTCAAAACTTAACCTTAATTTATACCTCAGAGTGTCAAGGTATTGGGATTTTACAAGCAGGTTTGTATTTAGTTCAATATAGTAGTTTTTCAGAAAGAGATGCTACTGGGCCAGATTAATGGTTTCTTCAGTACCATCCCTCTTGACCTAGCAAAGGGTCATTGGGTGGGGCTCAGGAATCTGGCAGCCAACTCTCAGGCCAGAGTACACCTTAAAAGGTCAAAATTCAAGGAACCAGAGAGGTATATTAATTCTGACCAATAAAATATCTTGACAGCATCCAGCGACATATAAGGGTAGGGTCTGCTGCTTCCTGGATGGACTAATGATGTAATTTCTATTATAAAATAACATGACTCAGCACATGGGTGTTCTGGGCAGAAATGTCAATAAACCTTGCTCTCATTTGAATGCCTAGTGCTAGGAAGGCAAGGATGCTTAGGGGTATGATCTCTCCCCTCAGGGAGCTCAGATTGCTGTAAGTTGACTTCAGTTTGTGGTTTCTCCCAAAAACTTGATCACTTTGAGGAAACTGAGAAGGCCTAACAAGTGTGAAGGGTGAGGGAGATTTTCTTTTAAAGACTTTCATGAAAACTACATTTATTGAGTTAATACACTTAAATGTAAAACGTTTTGTAGGGCTTCGTCTGAATACAAGAAAAAACTATAACTCAGAGTTTCAGAATGCTTCTGTATCCTCTGGGAGTATGAGTGATGATTTCATTACCTAATAATCACGGAAGTGAAAATGAAGGGCTGTGCAAATTGGTGCTGGGCATGTAATTACAGATGAATTGCATCTGACCCCATCCCTGTGTGTTCTTGTTGGCATCTGTGCTCAGGGTCAAGTTAGCAAATACATCCTTGGGCATGGGGTTTGATGTTTTTGTGGATAGTGAAATGTTTGAATGGTGAGAATTGCTTAAAGCTGGACGTTCCAATAGTATGAATCTCTTTAGGCTTGCTAATTGTATTTCGGGAAACCCTGGTGGCATAATGGTCAGAGCTATGGCTGCCAATCAAGAGGTCGGCAGTTTGAATCCACCAGCTGCTGCATGGAAGCCCTGTGGGGCTCTGCCCTATAGGGTTGCTGTGAGTGGGAATCGACTTGACAGCAATGGGTTTGGTGTTTTGGTTTTTTAATTGTATTTTGAAAGAGCCCTGGTGGCGCAGTGGTTAAGCATTCGGCTTCTAACTGAAAGGTCAGCGATTTGAACCCACCAGTGCTCCTCAGGAGAAAGATGTGGCAGTCTGTTTCCATAAAGATTACAGCCTTGGAAACCCTACTCAGCCCTATAGGGTTGCTATGAGTCAGAATAGACTCGACGGCAATGGGTTAATTGTATTTTGAAAAGATTCGGAAAGGGAGAAAGAAATTGTTTTATTGAACCAATTTATTTTGCTTGGGAAAAATGTTCACAAAATAGTAAAATAAATAACCTTTTTACCTCTATTGATTTTTTTCTGAAGCAGAACCAAGATTCACAGTCTGTTAAAATGTTCAGGGAACAACTATATCTGAGGTGCTAGATTTAATACAAACGTGAAAGATATAGCCAAACTCAAGGTATTTGTTTCTTTGGACTCTTTTCCTTGATGAATTTTAGGGCTGTGTGGGAAAGTCAATAAATTAGAAGGGATGGCCAGTGGTCGACAGAAGTAATAACATAAAGGGGAAAGAGTAGGAAGGAATATGGGAAGTGATGTTTTTCCCAGTAAAAAAAAAAAAAACACTGTTACCCATTCTGATTTTTGCCCGAAAAAAATTCTGATTTTTGTTCATATATTACATGACTATACTTTTTAGAGCAGGAGTTAGGGCTGGAAGTGGGGAATCTGTTGAAAAAAGACCTTCCTCTAGTAAGTTCAACACGGGAAAAACAGTTCACTTAAGGGGGGCGGGGCTGATTATCTAAACTCAAAACTATTATAATCTCATCTGTACTTTTGGGGACTAGAGGGAAATGCTGTCATCCTCCTTTATCCCCAGACCAGGAGAATTTAGGCTACTCCACTGCTTCCAAACACCCACCAATTGCTGATTATCATCAAGCTTCTAGCAGCCACTTTGGTAGGACACACTGCAGTATCATGACCTTTACGCTAATTTGGAAGATAAATTATTTTGGAAGCAGTTTCATGAGTTTTGTTTCCATGTTTCTTAATGTGATCATTCTTCCAGTTTTAAAGATGTACAGTATTAGTATATGAGTTACAGGAGTGGTAGAAATGAGATGGAAAGCTTCTATTCTCTGCTCCCCCCCCCCTTCTTTCCCACCTTTTAATACATTCCATATCTTTTGTCAATGCTCCAACTATATTTCAAGCTCTCTCTTCTATTATTTCATGTTTTTCTGATCAGTGCTAGAGGGGATGCTGGAAATTGTAAGGTAGGGTAATATCATGGATTGAATTGTAAGTATGTGTCAAAAGTATGTGTCAACTTGGCTAGGCCATGATTCTCAGGATTGTGTGTTTGTCCACCATTTTGTGATCTGATGTGATTATCCTGTGTGTTGTAAATCCTAACCTCTATGATATTAATGAGGCAGGACTCAATCTACAGGATTAGGTTGTATCTTGAGTCAATCTCTTTTGAGATATAAAAGAGAGAATTGAGCAGAAAGGAGAGGGACCTCCTACCACCAAGAAAGAAGAGCTGGGAGCAGAGCACATCCCTTGGACCCAGGGTCCTTACACTGAGAAACTCCTAAACCCAGGGGAAGATTGATGACAAGGACCTTCTTTCAGAGCCAACAGAGAGAGAAAGCCTTCCCTTAGAGCTGGCACCCTGAATTTGCACTTCTAGCCTCCTAGACTGTGAGAGGATAAATTTCTGCTTGCTAAAGCCATCCCCTTGTGGTATTTCTGTTATAGCAGAACTAGGTAACTAAGACAGGTAGTGTAGCAAATATTCTGGTAGATGTGTATAGACCAAGGGGAATAGTTGTATTAAAAAACAATAAACTCAGATGCCCTTTCAAGAATGGACTTGTTGCCCAGCTGTAGGGAGTGTAGCTGAAGTTGTTGCCTCTTTAGGAAATACCTCAGCTTTGGTGCCTAGGTAGTGCTCTTTTCAGGACAGTCCCCAGCCAATGGCTGAGTAAAGCTGTGATAGCTGAGGTCATGCATTTCTCAGGTAACCCACAGCCAGTGATTGAACAAAATGGTGATATAAGAACCTTGCCCTTTCCGCCTGTCTTACTTATCTAGTGCTGCTGTAACAGAAATACCACAAGTGGATGGCTTTAACAGATTTATTCTCACAGTCTAGGAGGCTAGAAGTCCAAATTTAGGGTGCCAGCTCCAGGGGAAGGCTTTCTTTCTCTGTCAGCTCTGGGGGAAGGTCCTTGCCATCAATCTTCTCTGGTCAAGGAGCTTCTCAGCGGAGGGACCCCGGGTCCAAAGGACGTGCTTTTCTCCTGGCTCTTGTTTCTTGGTGGTATGAGGTCCCCAGTGTCTCTCTTTTCTCTTCTCTCTTTTATATCCCAAAAGAGACTGACTTAAACACAACCTAATCCTGTAGATTGAGTCCTGCCTCATTAACATAACTGCCACTACTCCCACCTCGTTAACATTATAGAGATAGGATTTACAATACTTAGGGAAGTCATATCGGATGACAAAATGGCAGACAATCACGCAGTACTAGGAATCATGGCCTAGCCAAGTTGACATACATTTTGGGAGGACACAGTTCAATCCATAACACTGCTCAATACAGGACTCCCTCTAACTGGCTGTCTTTGCTCCTTTTGCCAGGTCTGCATCACAGTCTGGTGGCTCCCCTAGCCCATTCCTGTGTCCTCCTCTTTATTTCTCACAGAAGTTAACTCCTCATTAAACCTTTTTCATTCCTAATTCTGCTTTAGCATCTGCTTGTGGGAGAATCCAACCTGCAACACAGTTCTTATGTAAACCACTCTATTTTATTCATTTTACCATTTTCACCTGAGGCTTTGCCTGTACCATCATGGGAATGGTGTAAATAAATTACCTGCCTCTGTGTGTGTGTGTGTGTGTGTGTGTGTGTGTGTGTGTGTGTGTGTGTGTGTGTG
>NW_004443984.1:13392819-13426319 GCF_000243295.1 Trichechus manatus latirostris
TGTGTGTGTGTGTGTGTTTAAAATGTTATACTACTCTTTCTAGAAAATTTTGGGAATACAAATAAGCACAAAGAAGAAATAAAAAATTACCTGTAATGTCTCCACTAGTGATAACTGCTGATAATGGCATATTTTGGTAAACTTTAGAGAAATGCTTAGTGAATTTTTCACAAACTGAGAACATCCATGTAATCAGTATCCAATAAAGAAACAACTTTACCAGCACCCAGAAGCTGACTTGCAACAGCATAAGTTAATTTTGCCTAGTTTGGAACTGGATATAAGTATAGTCATATAATATGTACTCTTCTGTCTTCTTTCACTGAGCATTATGTTTTAAGAGATTTATTCATATGTGTGTAGCTGTGGCTCCTTGCTGTATAATATTTCATTGTGTGGGAATGTACCACAATTTCTCTGTTCTACTGTTCTGGGGCATATGAGTTGTTTCTTTTTTTTACTATCATGTATAACACTGTGAACTGTTTCGTTTGTGAACTTGTGTGTGTGTGTACATACGTATGCATTTCTGGTGGATTACCTGGATTTATTATAAATGCTTTTTTTTTTTTTTTTTTTTACAATTGCCATGTATTTAGTATTTGAGCCAGTTAAGCCTATTCTTGGTACTTTGGTTTTCCTCTTAAGTGAATTATCTTGCGTGAAAGCCAGAAAAACTGTTATTTTCTAACCCATATCCTCAGAATGTTCTTATTACTCTTTGCATTACCCATAGTTAGTTTTTCCTTCTAAGTTTGAGGGCTTGGATCATTATTATTGGACAAGGGAGGATAGTTGCTATTCCCTTTGCTGTCTACTAGTCAGATCCTTGAGTTAGAGGAGTTGCTGGAGAACAAGTTTCAAGCTTTACAGTTACTCCAGAAATCACCTGCCACTCTGGTTTTCAGTGGAGAGAAAAATGCATTCAGAAGCCTTTGGGGATTTGTTAGATACCTGGGATGGGCTTGGTTTGTGAGCGGTACCTGGCCAATTAAGGTAGCTCACAACTAGTGTGGGAAAGTGCTGAAGAGCAGATTTCATACTGAGCATAGAAGAGAAATCAGAAATCACAAATAGCTTCAGCACATGTGCCTGAGTTGCTTCAGAACTTCTGACAGTATATACTGATGGTTGTTTCTTTCCTACTATAGCTGTTGAGTGGAATGTCATGGCCGGCTCTTCGGACAGTGAAGATGACAGTTTCATGGCTGTGGACCAAGAAGAAACTGTGCTGGAAGGGACAATGGAGCAAGATGACGAGGCCCACCCAGCATTGGAGATTGAGGAGACTAGGCATAACAGGTCCATGTCTGAACTGCCTGAAGAGGTTCTGGAGTATATCCTGTCCTTTCTGTCACCATATCAGGAACACAAAACTGCAGCCCTTGTCTGCAAACAATGGTATCGACTTATTAAAGGTACTGTGGAAAGTGGAAAGATGTATTATTTATTTATTTTAAATTAATTTTGGAGGAAAGATTTCTATTTAAATTCCCAGTTTCATTTTGTCTTTTCTCCCTTAAATTTATTGTCATTGTAAAATACAGTATTAGACAATTAAACACTGCATTTTCCTTTTCTCCTTGTCCTAGTTAGCTTTATGAACAGCTTGAAAACTATAGTATTTAATCTTATTTGCAGTTTTAAAATGAGGATTATTCTTGTGCATATTCTTAGAGTTGATTTGGTAAATTGTATTGTTCTAAAATAGGGAAAGTAGGAATAGATATGTGATTACAGTAATAGCTAACATCAGCATAGCTTTCACCGTGCACCAGGCACTTTTGTAAATGCTTTACAATCCTCACAGCAAACTATGAGAAGAAAATACTGTTACTGTCTCCATTTTAGAGATGAAGAAACTGAGGTTCAATTAAATAACTTACCCAAGGTCACGTGGGTAATAGATGGGGGATCAAAAATTCACATCCAGGCCGCCTGGCCTTAGGATCCATGTTCTTAACCACATCCTGTCTCTCAAAGTAGCTAATTTTAGTAAATGTGGGATTGTAAGAGGCATTTACTGCTTGATTTTATCTCCAAGTAATAGAGGCCCTATGTATGTCTTATTGTTTAAATGTTTTTTTTGTTCTCCATTTTCTAATCAAGATTTCAGTTTTTAGCTAAATGTTGAGGTTGCTAGCTATATCGTATTTTTAATTGACAGACAGCAGTTGTTTTGCTTCAAAGGCGGCCAGAGAAAGAACAACTTTTAGATCAGAGTCAATCAATCTTAAAATCTTTTCCTTGCATCAGGGTGGTTCTCACTAAGACCACGGTCCTTGTTAACTCCCCGAATTCCACCTGGAGGGCTGAAGACCAGCTATGGCAAAATTGTTTGGTGGGTCCTGTGCTCATACGCTCACAGCCTGCTTTTGTTTGCCGGGTTAATGTAGGAGAGACTACACTGTTGAAATATGGTTTCACTCCTAAAACAAAGGTGGAAAAAAATCAGTTTAATCAGATATAAGAATTTATCCTTAGATTTCATTTGGCAGTTTTTATCATTTTGATTTTTTTTTTTAAGAGAGAGGAACTTTAACCTTGTACTCAGTCTTAGATATTCTGGGAGAAGTCACTGCCAACACAGTTTTTTTCTTTCAGTCAATCATTAAGTATCTGTCTTTTATTTATTATTGCATTACCTGGATTCAACATTTGCAAGTCCATAGTACTCATTTAAAGGAGCCCTGCTGGTCCAAAGGTTAAGCACTTGGCTGCTAATTGAAAGGTAGGCGGTTTGAACCACTAGGGGTTCCAAGGGAGAAAAGACCTGACGATCTGCTCCCATAAAGATTACAGCCTAGGAAACCCTGTGGGGCAGTTCTACTCTGTCGTATAGGGTCGCTATGAGTCAGAATCGATTTGATAGTACACAACCACAACAACACAGCAGTATTCATTTTACAATGCATGGTTGACAGTGTTGTTACTCTAAAAATGGCCATACCATATATATATGTGTGTGTGTATATATATATATTCCAATTCTTTTTAACTGTAAATTCAGCCAAGTAAAATTTGGAACAGTGATCATCATCGGAAAATATATACATAAACATATGCTCAAGGATCCCTAAAAAAACCTCTCATGGTGACCCCTTGTGCATCTGGGTAGAACTGCTCCATAGAATTTTCTTGGCTATAATCTATATGGAAGCAGATTTCCAGGCCTTTCTTCCACTGCCCTGCTGGGTGGGTTTGAACTGCCAACCTTTGGTCAGTAGTCAAGTGTAAGCCCTTTGCGCTACCTGATACATTCTTCCAAATTGTAACATAATTGGTTGTATTCTTTATTCAAAATTTTGCTCTTTTATAAAATTAGGTAGTCATTGGATTGCATGTGTTAGAAAAGTAGATTGTTCAAGAAACACAAACCTCCCTCTTTTAAAAACAGCTTACCTTAGTTATGAATTCATTATCTCATAGTCCATTGTAAGCTAATTATTATCTCCGTGTTTAAGATGGAGAATGCTTGGTTGCCATGGTCTAACCACAGATATTTCTTGAACACCTGTTATATACTAGACACTATTTTACCATACTCTTTCACAAAGCTAAATTATTCCCCAGCCCCCTTGCTTTGGAGTAAATAATACCAATTATCTTGATATGTTGCGTCATGATATAAATGGGACCAGAGTAACATTGTAAGCTAATTTTATAAGCTTGGGGAAGTCACTTAACCTACCGGAAGGAACCTCAGTAAAATGAAAGGATTAGAGCTTCCAGTTTTGAAATTCTATGATTGTTTCCTTTCTTAGAATGAAAATCGCATTTGTAGTTCCTTGAAGAAACTTTTATAGAAGTGATAAGACAGTTAATAGACGTAGTTCTAATAATTTGACTTACAAACGAAGTATCTAGGCTGAGGCACTTGTTCTTTTTGTCTTTAGGTGTAGCTCACCAGTGTTACCATGGTTTCATGAAGGCTGTCCAGGAAGGAAACATTCAGTGGGAGAGCCGAACTTACCCTTATCCTGGAACGCCAATCACTCAGCGGTTCTCACACAGTAAGTATTTACTGTGAAAGCAGAGCCTGCCCTGCCTGTGATCATGTTTCCAGAAACTACTTGGGAGGCATGCATTTTGTCTGACTTTAATGAAGAGAATGTAAAACGAGAGCTTATATTATTTTTACAGTCAGAGTTAAGGAAGAGCATGAGCCTAAGTATATTGTAGGTGCTTTGTTACAATTTTATATTCTGCTTCTTGGATTTTTCCAGTGTCTTCACTCCAAAGAGGTCATGGTGTTAGGATGCTTAGAATTTTAAACATCTGAGATCATGTAAAGGGAAAACAAAGAAAAGATGTACATGAAGGTATTTCTGATATCCTGCTTGGGGAGCAGCCAGAGTTTAGCACCAAGTCTTACAATAACTATTTATTTTAACATAGTGTCTGTTTGGCAAACACTGAATTTGGAGTCACATTTTGATTGTGGAGAGTATTGATTATAAAATACAAATTTAAATAGTAAAATTATAAATGTTCTGGCAAGTAGATATAATTTAGAATTTTTTGAATTATTCTAAAATTAACTCCATTTTATTGATTTTTGTAGACACTGTTTGCAATGTATCTTAGGCCAGTAAAAGTGTATTTATTAGCAGTTCTGAAAAAGAAAGCTCATTGGGGATAGAATGGGGGTCATGGAGGAAGGGGGGACTTCTTAGAAAGCTCTCATAATTAAACAATTTTCATTGTATCACTATCCTATTCAAAAAGTTTCAGTGCCTGTCCATTGCCTATAAGATAAAATCTAAACTTAACCTTATATTCAAAGCCCTTCTTAATTTGATCTAAGCCTAAATTTACCACTTCATTGCCCCATTTTTCCCAGGAGCTCTCCAACAAACTGTCACTCAGCTTTTGCCACACTTGGTTTCTTCCTCCCTAGAGTATTCTCATCCACTGATTAGCTGATGCCTGTGTCTCCTTGAAGATTTAGTTGAAGTTCTGTCTCCTTCATTAAACCTTTTCTCAACTTTCTAACCCACAGAAAAAGTTTTCCTATTCTAAGCTTATGTAGATATTGTTTGAAATACTCATTTGGCACTTAACTCATGTTATCTTTCATTGTTAGCTTTTATATATACGTGTCTCTTTAAAAAACAACTATATTTGGAACTCTTGAGGGGAAGGAGTGTGTGTTAGTTTTCTATGCTGCATAAAAAATGTATTATCTCATGAAGTACATGTGGTTCAGGAATCTGAGAGTTGCTTAGTTGGATGGTTCTGGCTCAGGATCTCTCATGAGGTTGCAGTTAATCTGTCAGCTAGAGCTGCAGTCACCTGACGGCTTGACAGGGGCTGAGAGGTCTGCTTCCAAGCTCCCTCAAGAAACTGTTGGCAGGAGACCTCAGTTCCTCACTGTGTGGACTTCTTCATAGGGCTTCTCTTGACTTGGCAGCTGACCTCCCACAGGAGAGTGATCTGAGACAAAGAAAGACAGAGACACCAACACTAAGATGGAAGCCACAGTGTCTTTTATGACCTAATTTCCGAAGTGAATGCTTTCACTTCTGCTCTGTAATAGTGGTCACATAGACCAGCCCTGGTAAAGTGTGGGAGGAGATTGATCAAGGGTGTAAATGCCGAGAAGTGGAGATCATTGGAGGCCATCTTGGAGGCTGGCTACCCCAGACTATATGTTATACTCTTTTGTATCTAGAGAAGAGTTCAGTAAATAACTAAAGTTCATCAGTGTCTTTGAATTGAAATTGTCTAATATTAAATAGATCAAAGGAACAGACCAAATTATTGCTGTTTTCAGTTCTCTGAAGGAACTGTTTTTACTTGTGATATTGTAAACTCCCCAGAACAGTGGATCTCAAAGTATGATCCCTAGACTTCATGGGGAAGGGAGACATCCCTGAGACCTTTCAGGGCATCTGTGAGGTCAGAACTGTCTTTGTTTGTTTTAAACTGTGAGTATGTGACAGTGAAGAGTACAAGTATTACTAGAATATTTCAGTGTCATTGCTTTGATTTGTGCTAAGGCTCCAGAAGTTCTACCTACCATTGCTAAATGTCAAACCAGTACAAATGTCAACACAATGAAAAAGCTAAGTAATGTCTTATTATAAAAATAGTTTTGAAAGGGTCTTGAGTGTCCTCAGGGATTCACAAAGCAAACTGAGAATTTTTGGAATAGACTATAGCTGAATCCTTGCTGAGAATATTTAATGAGATTACAGAAGGATCAATATTAGGTCAATATTTATTGTTGAGGGAGGGCTAACTTCACTTAGCTGCAAATATTTGGAATTTGAGTTGGAGATAAGATTTATAAAGACTGAGGACTGTTTTTTGGAACACGTTTTAGAATCTTAAGTAATGGAAATTGGATAAATCTGGGTAAAATAGAAAATAGAATAGGAAATATTCAGGGGTGAATAATTATCATAGCAACAACGTGTAGCTTTCTGATGAGAGAGAAAAATATTTTTCAGTTACCTTGCTTTTGAAAAGATTTTTACCTCAAAATAGAGGCAGTTGTTTAAAGGGAAGTAGAAAGGGGTAGTACAATGAGTAAGCCCACAGAAGTTCAGAGATTGGTGTGTTTGGATACTTGTTTTTATTTTTTAAGTTTTAAAGTCTTCACTTGAAATCCAGAAAAAGATACCAGAGATTAAAAAAAAAAAAACAATATCTCTGTCACATCTCATTGTCTCTGACTGGCTCTCATGGTCTCTTTCGATTGGTCTCTTTTTTTTCCATCTGTCTCCACATCATCTTATCTGACTAACTGACAAACTGAAGAGGACATGTTAGGTGCTGTGGAGTGGCTCCTCCTCATAGCAACCTTATGTATAACAGAATGAAACATTGCCTGGTCCTGCGCCATCCTCCCAGTTGTTGCTTCGTTTGAGCCCATTGTTGTAGCCACAGTCAGTCCATCTCATTGAGGGTCTCCCTCTTTATTGCTGACCGTCTACTTTACCAAGCATGATGTCCTTCTCCAGCGATTGGACTGTCCTGATGACGTGTCTAAAGGAAGCAAGATGAAGAAGCATTCTGGAAGAGAACTAGTACAAAGTAAAGGGCAGCTTTGAATTTCTTTCGTTAGCTTTTTCGTCTTCCTACTCTGTATTTCTCCCTTGATCTCAATCGTATTTCTTATCCCTAACTCAGGTTAAGCTCTACATCCTCATTTCCAGTTCTTTGCTCACGTTGCCACAGACATACATAGATGTTTTGTATTCAGCCAGCTAAAAATAACTTAGTAGGCCCTCCCACCACTGCCAAATTTTCTCCTCTCTGTAATTTAGTTAATGGCGTTATTATTTTCTCAGTTACACAAGCTTGAAATCCTGGCGTTGTCCTCAATTCCTTTTCTTCCCTCTATTCAACAAAAGCCAAGTCCTGTTGATTCTGTTCTGTCTCTACAGTGTCTCTCATATCTTCCTTTTCTTTTCCCATCACCCCGATTTACCATCTACCCATTACATCTTTCCTAAATCATCATAGCACACTTTTGAATGGTTTTATTCCTTTTCCTCTCCTCATCTGAACCTGGATTAGACACTTTTGCAACTGTCTCTAAAACTGGCGATAGTGCCATTTCCTAGGACATTTGGAAATGTGTAGGGTGGTTGTTTTTTTTTCTGGACTGGAAAGCACTACCGGCATTTAGTGGGCCAGAGATGCTAAATGTCCTGCAGTGAATAGGGTGATCCCACGCACAAAGAATTATCCTGCCCAAAATGATAAGACCCCTGTTGGGAACCACTGCAAGTCTGAAATATAGAGCCTGCCTGAAAAGCTTCAACTTTTTTGTGTCGCATGTAGAGGTTTCCACTCCACCTGGCTTTCAAGGCTCAAGCTTACCTTTACAGCCTGACTCATTGCCACATCGTTACGCTGCCAGAGCTCCAGCCACACAAGACTCCTTATTATGTCTTAAACTTCCCTACTTCATGGTGTTGCCTTGATGCCCTCCTTTTCTCCCCCAAGCCTCCCCTCTCCTTCCCCTTGTTAATTGACTGAAATGTGCTATCCTCTAAATCCCATCTCAGAGTCAAAGCCAAAAGCCACATTCTTCACAAACTACTCTCAAATTCCCACCATGGAGATTAAGCTCTCCCTCTTTCTCTGCTTATACTCCCCTAATACTGTTCATCCCTTCCCCATGTTATTTATTACCATCTGCTTTTTACCATAATTATCTTGCAAGAGAGGCTGCATACAAAAGAAGAAAGAACTTTAGACTTGGGAGGCAAGTTTCTTGGTCCCCTAACCTGCAATTTCCTCATCTGTAAAATGTGTATGGCAAATCCTATTTATGTCACAGGGTTGCTGGGACATTTAATTGAGGAAATACATATAAAAATATTTTTTAAACTGCAAAGTGGTGAGATAATGATGCTGTCTTCTCCACGAGATTGTTGTCTGCTTGAGGACAGGAAGGCTGTATGTCTTAGACTTCCTTGTACCTCTCACAGCACCTGGTTCGTAGTTGATATCTAATGAATGTAGCAAAGATGAACAGTATAGCTTCTTTCCTATGCAAAAATCTAGTATGAAAAAGTCTGGGGGAGTAATATGCCAGACCAGAGGAATGAGTCTCCAGATAGTGCTTTTAGTTCTGCAACGCTTTTTTGCTTTTCAGAAGCCAGTTCTCCTAGTTTTTTGGTGAGTATGTGCATGGCTAATCATGCAAGCGTTAATTTATGTAGGATGTCCTTTTTAGATTGATGTAGAGATCCATTGACTTCCCAACATCGTGCTTTGAAAAAGTGTTTAGGCTTCAAATATGATCAGTTCATTCCATACACATGCTAATCATGTTCCTACAGTAGCCAGCAGGCCCAGACTGGATAACCAACCTTGCTTGTTCCATAGTTATGTAATTACAGGCCTTATCAAATGTGTCTTGGCTTGTAGATGTGAGACACATGACAGCACAGTCTCTTTAAGCATGGGATAAATGCCTCAGGACCTTTCCCTGGAGACAAATGGGGAAACAAAAGAGAATTTAACATCTGAAGGTGCAAAAGTTGGAGTGTACCATTCATTCAGTGAGTATTTATTGACTACCAGGCACCATGGAGAATGTGAAACAACTGGAAGATCTTCACTTGAGAGGATTATAATATAGTAGGGAAGTATTCAGAACTCTGAAGGACCATTTGCTTGCTGTGTGTGTAATTAAAATGTGAATCTTTGACTTGTCTTTGAATAGGAGTTATTAAATATTAACTTGAGATAGTATCTTGCAATAGTTGTTCATGGAGTAGTCAAGCCCATTTTAAAAAATTTGAACGATTTAGCAATTGAAATAAGTGTTCTCAATATTATTTCTTAGCACAATATTCATACTATACTATGAGCTGTAACTTTTTTTTATATCACATCCCAATAGTCCAGATGTTCTGGAAGGAAAACATTCTATTCGGGTGGAGAACTTGGGTAAAAGGGAAATGATTTGAGCGCTAGGAATTGTTTGGATTCTTATTTTTTCCTAAAGCCCCGTTTGAACTTGTCAGGTTTCCCCCCTTACTAAAACCAACATGTAGGTGTCTTAAAAAGAGGCATTAAACAAAATTCAGAAGAATGCCTGAAATAGTTGAGTGTATTATTAATGGTTATTTTCTCATTCCATTATATCTGAACTCTAAACATAGCTGTGTAAATTAACTCCCTTCCTCTCCCAGCTTCATTGATAATTGACTGCTAGACTTTGAAAATAGTGTGCAAAGCTTGCGTTTTTAATCCCATTAGTTTTGCATACTTTGGGCTGTGCTTTCCTCTTCCAGAAACCTTTGTTTGCTCAAAGGGAAGCAGGAAAATGCTTATTGCCTTATTTTAGTATAGGATTAAAATACATGTGGTAAGGACCTCATGGGGCCCAGCTTCTGGCTGGATATTCAGTCCAAATAGAGAAGAAGAATGTTTGCTACCTCTTTGAAAAATAAAGGCACTGGTACTCTTTTGCTACATGAAGGAAACAGCTGCCAAGATTGGATCTTTGAGGAACCAAAACCCATTGCCGTCGAGTCGATTCTGACTTATAGGGGCCTTATAGCACAGAGTAGAACTGCCCCAGTAGTGTTTCCGAGGAGTGGCTGGTGGATTCAAACTGCTGACCTTTTGGTTAGCAACTGTAGCTCTTAACCGGTGTGCCACCAGGATTTCCTTTGAGGAACAGGGATGCATAAATGAGCCCTTGACTCTTTTAGTTATGAAATCATGGATTTGTGTTACTAAGCATTGTTACACTGGACACTAATTAAGATTTCAGAAGACGTAGGACATTGCTGTATTCTGTTCTGAAGGTCTAGATTATCAAGAGGAAAAGAATGTTCTTTTATGCATGGCATCAGTTGGTTCAGTTCAAAATTGTCTGTCTGATTTGTTGGGGTAGCAAGTTCAAGAAAGATCTAAGAGGACCAACATATCTGAAGCTCAGTTCCTTTAGTGAAGATTAAAATGTGGCTCCAGTAATTATCTTTTTGTTTGTCTAATATCCTCTAACTTTATTCTTTTGTTATTGGCAAATTCAAACCAAACCCATTGCTATTGTGTTGATTCCGACTCAATAAAATTCCAAATTTCATAGAATTTTACTTCCTAATAGGCTTTCTTGTGGAGACATGGATTAGAAAGAATGAATTTAGGTATGGATCAGAAGTGATTTTCAACAGGCAGAGAGAATTAGTGGAAGGTGTAAGACCATTTAAATCTTCATATACTGTTGTTGTAAGAAGCCCTGCTGGCACAGTGGTTAAAGCTATCGACTGCTAACTGAAAGGTCAGCGGTTCAGAACCACCAGTGGCTCTGCAAGAGAAAGATGTGGCAATCCACTTCTGTAAAGACTTACAGCCTTGGAAATTCTATGGGGTTGCTATGAGTTGGAATCAACTTGACAGCAGTGGTATACTGTTGTGTGTTTGAGTTTGGGGAATATATTATTTTGTAGATGTGAGCCTATTGATGATTAGGTGGTATTTCATATCTTCATATCTCTAGTTTCTTTCTTTGGTAATTTGAAAAGCTTGCTTATTGTACAATGTCTGAGATCAGACCGTTTGGATTCACTACTTCTATTGACTTCATATTACTAGATGTAAGTGACTAAACACACTGCTTTTATTACCTCGTAACTCATCCAGTTTCCTGACTTGGCCTTCCTAGTGTAGACATTGCTAAAGGGCCTGTTGGGTGGACTGAGTTTTTTAAAAAGAGAGAGAGAGAGGGTTATTCTCAAGGTTAGTATATATCATAGAGGTAATTATAGCAATGGCATTCGATAAGTCAATAGTAGTAGCATTTCCTTTATTCTGAACTTGAATAAGTTGTAGCAGAGTTTAGAAGAGATCTAAAAAATAGTAGTGTGCTAAACTGAACTAGACTTAACAATAATCAGTGATCACTGAAGCCATGGCACTGGTACATTGAATCTCTTTGAATTTCTTTTCCAGTTTCCTTTTCTTCTGACACTAAACTTTTCTAACCTAGTTTCACGTGAACATTGAGAGGTCTCCCCCCTCCCCTGCCCTTACTGGTATGTGTGAAGTAGATAAAAAGGAAAGCTTTGCCTTGTCCTTTTGCTGAAATCTAAGATGGTAAATGAAGGACTATAAGGAATGTGGTCGTTTACAAAGGATAGAGACTGAATGAATGAGCCTTCCAGTGAGAGGCAAGGTAGCAGAGTTTAGCTCTCCTGAGAGCCTTTCATTTAGACTCTGGCCTTGGTCTTTCTGGTTTGTAGGAGAACATTACCTGTTTCTCTTAGGAGTGGTGCCTAACTACACACACACACACACAAACACACAAGTATATGTGTATATTAAATCATCTAATCAAAAAGCTCTTCTCAGAGACCCTGGTGCTTTTTTAATTTTACTTACTGCACTAGTTTTCTGGTCAGCACCAGCCAGCTTGCCTTAGTGACTTTTGGATACACTTAAGGGCTTAATGATTCTCATGCTTTTCCTCTTTGTTGCTTTGGGACCAGTCCAAAACATACTACTTCTGAGTTCCCCAGCTGCCCTTTGAAATTCTTAACAACTGTATTGCCTCACTCATGTTGGTCTTTATGTGTGGTTACTTCATGGCATTGATTAAAATTTTTTCTATCATTCTGTTTCATATCAAGATTTGTTTATTGATTTGTGCTTTAGGTTTTATTTGGAAACAAAAACAATAAGAGGAGGGCTGGAGAAGAGGGATGGGAGAACAGAGCTCATCTGTCAGCACTCAGTTTGCCTAGCCCCAGAGGATAATGATGCAGATTTAGATTGATTACATAGCAGTGCTGAAATTTCACTCATTGGGCACCCTTAATCTGAATTCTTGTCTGCTCTTGCTGGAATTATGCTGTTTTATTTAAGGACATCATTGTCAGTTTACTTAGTATGCTAAAAAACAAAGTTTTCATAGCTTTTCTCTGGGCCTTATTTTAAAGAATAAGGTAATAATGACCAACCTGAAGACAAGAGGCTGATTGATTGATACCTGGTAACAGGGTTGCTAAATGTATGAAACAACCGAGCTTTGGGAGTCCTGGTGGCATAGTGGTTAAGAGCTCGGCTGCTAACCAAAAGCTGGACAGTACGAATCCACCAGCCGCTCCTTGGAAACCCTATGAGGCAGTTCTCCCCTGTCTATAGGGTTGCCATGAGTCGGAATCAACTCGATGGCAACACGTTTGGTTTTTGGTTTATAGTCAAGGTAAACACAGTTATTTAAACGAAATATCCTTAAATAGAGATTTCCCTAGGTATTTGTTTTTATTTTTAATTTTGTGTGATACTTGCTTTTATCCAACATAGTGACAGATTGAAGGTTAGTTTCCTCATTAGGTTTTTATAACTAGTTCAAGGGTATTATTCTTCCCTCTTCAATTGAATTGTGTTGGGGGGGTAGGGGAGGAAGGATTAAAGAGGCTTCAAAATTAAACAGTTATTCATTTATTGTTTTCTTTCTAGGTGCATGTTATTATGATGCTAATCAGTCTATGTATGTGTTTGGAGGCTGTACCCAGAGCAGCTGCAATGCTGCCTTCAATGACCTCTGGAGACTTGACCTAAACAGCAAAGAGTGGATCCGACCTTTGGCTTCAGGTAGGATTTAAAATGTTGATCTTTGCCCTCTTGCTGGATAAACTGCCTTGGCACTGAGTACTCTTTTGGTCCTTTTCAATATTGGTCTCAAGGACCAGGTTCTTTGTCTGCTCTGCTGTGTAAATGCTAAGAGTAATATGCTTGTCCAAGTCCTTTGAATTGGAAAACAAAACAAAATATGTATATATATACTTTATATATGTATAAAGTGTGTGTATGTATATATATGTGTGTATATATGTATAGACTGTATCGTTGGTATTGGTGCCCTACCAAAATTGCTATACTACTGTGTGAATTCATTTGCATGGTTTTCTCAAGTACTCTTACAGGTGTGATACGCCATTTGGTATGAGGTTGAATTAAGAGCAGAAACACAGAGACGTGAGAACCATAGTTGACTGACAGAAGCTATTGTCCCAGGGCTGAGATCTCTGAATATCTTTTGTTGTTGCCAGCTCAGATATTTGGGGAGTGTATGAGACATGCCTCTTCTAGTTACTCGTAATAACTCAGGAGTGTGGGAAGATCCCACAGTAGGTACATTCCCGTACAATCCCTCTCTGCCAGAATTCTGGCAGAAAGAAACTAGATTATCTCCTTTTTGACCTAACCTTTCTTACGGGGAAAAGAAAATTGTTTTTGCAGTCATGAGACAGGACAATTTGAAGAGGCACAGTTATAAGACTGGAGGAACTGCTTGTGATCGGGATATAAAGTCCACTGATATAAAGAATTTTGCTAAATATGTTGGCAAACTTTTACCAAAACAGTCTGCGTTTGGCTTTTCAAGATTGGAACTCGGTTCAGTACTAAGAAGACCCAGGTTTTTCTTGAGCAGGTTCCTCATTTCTTTAGGCCTTGATTGATTACTTTGATTACTACATGGGACGCAACATGGCTTATTGGAAAGGACCCTGAATTACAAGTGAATAGACATGAGTTTCATTTTCTGGCATAATCTCTAATTCTCTGTGTAACTCTGAACACGTTTCTGCACTTTTCTGGGAGAGATATGGACTGGGACTAGATGATTCTATTTTTAAATGGGCTGGGAAGGCTAGTTTATGTTTCCTTTTATTTATATAACCACTGCTGTGAATGTGTAGGCCAGGGCCTTAGCTGTTTATGAGAAGAAACTACATTTTGTTTACCAAAAGCTGTAAGCTGCTGCTCTTTCCCTCTAGAGTAGGCAAATATAGAAGGAGCATACTTGACCATAGATACTCATGGTGGGACTGGGTTTTGTGTAGATGAAGTTGTATATTAAAATCATTGGAAAGATAAAGAAATATTCATCTTTTTCAACTTTTGAAGGGTCATACTATTGTAAGACACTCAGAATTTTGTACTTCGGAAGGTCTCATTTTCTGTGTTTTGCATTTGTTTATGGGCATGAATAATTAAAACAAATTGTATTCTGGTACATAGTGCAGTATTGATTAATATTTGGAATCACAGATTCTGAAATGTAGAGGGTCTTCTTGGCTTAAACATTCTATTGTTACTGTATTTGATATCTGTCTAGACCCCATTTCAGAGCAACTTTGAGTATTCTGATCACAAAATACTAATACTGCCTTTCTTGCCTGTTTTGTAACCAAGCTCCTTATGCCTTTGATAATTTGGCATAGGTGTATGAGCGTCATAAGATTGTTCTTTCTTGTGGAAAGGGAGCTCTGGACTTTGGGCGCTACATAGCCTGCTGCTTTGTTTATTTCTCCCTGTAAGATGAACGTGGGGGTGTTATTATTTTTTTAACCGCTAAGTTCTAAGACTATGCTTTAAAATCCCTACGGTAAAAGTGTCAGAGGAATAATTGGTAATTCAGATTCTTACAGAATCTTATTTTTTAAATATCTTTTAAAATTATAGTAAAATATATATATAACAAAATTTGCTGTTTTAACCATTTTTAAATGTACAACTCAGTAGCATTAATTACATTCACAGTGTTGTGCAGCTATCACCGCTATCTCTATAACTTTTTCATCACCCAAACAGATGAATTTTTAAAATAGAACATTAGAATATTCCCTTGTATAAAGCATAAAAACTAAATTTTTAAGTAGTTTTCTAACAAGGTGTCTCAAAGACTCTAGTTGTTATGTCACCCTAATCTACAATTAGAGCCAAGTTTTAGAGGGGGAAATAACTGAGTTTTTAGAGATGACTAAAAAAGACACACACAATTAGTTTAATAAAGAGTCCTCTGAGATTCTCATTTAGGCAGAAATCCCATGGGAAGATTCCCTGAGGAAATGTTTCTGCATGCTGTCATGGGTCCAAACCAAAATCACTTCCTAACTGAAATGTCATTGAGTCTTTCTGAACAAAACATAGTTGTTTAATCTGTCTTGGTGTGTCTGACTCACCCATTTTAGTGCATGGAGGTGGGTAGGTTGGAGGGTGGCTGAGGAAGTTGCTGCCCACCGCCTTTTGGTGCCAGTTGTGAGGTCTTCCACCATGTGGGTGTTTACAAGTGGTAGCAGTAGCTTTAAACAGTGCCTAGTCTTTAAAAGTAGCTGTTTGGAGAAGTAAGATGATAAAACAGACAGTGGAGCAGTTTTGGTTGGGAGTAGAGTGTGTTGATAGAGAAAATGCTGCTACATCAGATGTCTCATCATGTATCTGGTTATGTTGCAAACAAGACTGGAGCATTCTCCTCTTTGATGGAAATAAACGTGATTTGCCAGTGAAACCTTGTCTTTTAGTTCTTGTCCAAGTGATAAAAGTGCTCCATTAGGTGCACTTAGCTCCATTAAGTGACATTAGAACAAAGACTTGATGGTTAGAAGGAGTGAACCATAGGGATATCTAGGGTAAGAACATTCCAGACAGAGAGAATAAGTAATCAGTGCAAAGTCCCAGAGATGGGAGCTTGTCTGGGATAGTCAAGGGATAATGAGGAATTCATTGTGACTGGAGCAGAGTTGAGGAAAGGAGAGTGTACTAGAAGAGGAGGTTGGACAAATAATGTGTGTGAGTATGTGGATGTGGGGGGAGGGTCATCTATCTAGGGCTTTCTGTTGTAAGGATTTTGACATTTTCTTTGAGTGCAATAGCTAGTCATTTAGATTTCTGAGAAGAGAAATGACATGATTATGTTGAGAAGAGACTATGTAAGAGGTCAAGTTTGGAATTGGGGAGACAAGTTAAGAGGTAGTAGCAATAATCTAGGTGAGAAATGATGGTGTTAGCAGTGGAGAGAGGTGAAAATTAGATTTGATAGAGCCGAAAGGATTTGCTGGTGGTTTGGATGTGGTGTGTGAAAGAGAAGGAGAGGAGTCAAGGATGACTGAAAAGTTGGAGGTTCAAATCCAGAAGTGCCTCAGAAGAAAGGCCTGGAGATCTTCTCAAATCAGCCATCAAAAACCCTGTGGAGCACAGTTCAACTCTGACACACATGGGCAATTGGTTACTCGTTAAGGATGACTCTGAGGTTTTTAGCCTGGGCATTTGAAAGGATGAAGTTACCATTAACTGAGATGGGAAAGACTGTAAGTGATCTGGGTTGGCAAGGGGCAAGAGAGATGAGAAGTTCAGTATGAAACATGTTATGTTTAAAACTCCTATTAGGACATCCAGGTGGAGATGTTAAATAGGTAATTCATCTATGTGTCTGAGTTCAGGGGATCATTAGCATTTAATGGATTTAAAGCCATGCAGGTGGATGAGATCACCAAGGGACTGAGTGAAGATAGAGGAGAAGTCTAAGGACTAAGTCTGGGGGACTCCAGCATTTGGAGATCAGAGAGAAGAGGGAGAAACAATAAGAGACCAGAAAAGAAGGCACCCAGTGAGATAATAGAAAACCAGAAGAGTGTGGCATCTTAGAAGCCACCATACTTGGAAAGTGTTTCCAGGAGAGGAGGAAATAATCACCTATGTCAAATGCAGCTAAGAGGTCAAGTCATATTAAGACTGAGAGTTGCTATTGAATTTAGTAACATGAAAGAGCATTTTTGATCAGTGGTAAGGGCAAAAGCCTATCTGGAATGCTTATAAGAGAATGAGAAGAAATGGATGAATGGACACGGGGAACCTGGGGTGGAAAGGGGGAGAGGGCTGACACTTTGCAGGGGTTGCAACCAATGTCACAAAACAATTTGTGTATAAATTTTTGAATGAGAAACTAATTTGCGCTGTAAACTTTCACCGAAAGCACAATTTAAAAAAAAAGAATGGGAAGAGAGGATTGGTGACAGTGAGTATAAAGAACACGTTTATTCTTTTGAGGAGTTTTGCTATAAAGGAGAGCAGAGAAATGAGGTGCTAAGTGGAGGAGGGTATAGAATTGAGAGTTTGTTTTTGTTTGTTTGTTTTAAAGGCGGGAGATTTAATAGCATGTTTATATGCTGATAGATTATCTTCTAGAGGGAGGAATTGATTTAAATAGATGGGGAGAATTGTTAGAGCAATATTCTCTAGTAGTGAGAAAGGCAGAATCTAAGTGAAGGAGCATTGACCTATTGTCTGTAAGAACAAGAGGGAAGGCAGAGCATATGATTACTTTATTACTCAGACAAAATAATTGAGGGTGGAACAGAAGCTGTTGGAAATCCTGACCAGTGATTATGAACATAAAATTGTGTACGTTGTAGTCTGTGCCAAGTGGTTCTAGGAAGTTGAATGTTTCACTTCTACTATTGTACTAACGTAACACCTAATTCTTAATCAGATTTGTTTGACTAAGACTGTGAACTCCCAAAACAAATGAGCAGAAGTTCTTGGGGCAAGTACTTTAAAACCTTGCTTCAAGCCATTTCAGTCATGGCTGATGCAGCAAAATCTTAACAGACTCAAATTCGTAAGACTCAAATTCGTAAAATGTGGGTATACTGGAACCGGGAAAATTACAGGTTGAAGCCTTGAAGTGGGAGACTCAGAAGAGGCTTAGTGAACCCTTTCAGGAGCCTGATGCCAGAGATTGGATTATTGCCAGAACTGTGGAGAGCAGCATACATTCAAAGTGTCTGGATCTGCTGCCATCTTTGAGCTGGTCACCACTGTTTCCAACTCTGCCGGTCAAGAGATTTGGTTGCTATGCAATGCATGCACTGCCCTTGTTTTCTGAGAGGGAGATTAGTTTCTAGCAGGGCATTGACCAGTAATTTTTCTGTTCCCCTTCACATTTTACAAATTTGTATCCGTTCCAGTCTTGCTTCATTGGCCATGACTGAACTGAGAAGAGCCGGTTCAAAGCCCTACTTTAGAAGACTAATGTTTAAGCTACTATTTTCCAAATAAATTACCCTTTATTCAAACTGAGGCTAATTTTTAGTGTCTCTTTAGTATATAATCATCTTAAACCACACAACCTTTTTTTGGTTACTTTAAATCAAGATAAAAATTTTCAAGTAGAACTTTTACACTTTAAAATTGGAGTGTTTTTCGGATTTTCAAAACTTCTTAAAGATTAGCCCACACTCATTTACAAAACGAGAAACAAATTTCAGTTTTAAAACTTTTTTACAGTTAGATGAGTCTATAAATATCGAGAGACTATAAATGTTAGGTAAAGATTTAAAGCTCAGCCTGTCATCTCTGTTAACTAGTCCTGGGAGCACAGTTGACTTTCCCACCACATTCTCCCCATAGAATCTCCTTTCCCAAGGTTTTTTTTTTTTTTTTTTTTTTTTACTTTCCTGTTTCTTCCCTTTCGGTTACACATGGAATTACAAGTGCTGGCTTGTGGTTCATGCCCTTTGGTTTAGAAAAACTCAGCCAAGGTCAGTAATATACAACCCAGATATCTGTTCCAATCTTGGCCCTGCCACTTCTGAGATACTTGTCTCTGAATTTAGTCACTCTGCATTCTCTGGGCCTCGCTTTATCTCCCTATATAAAAGAGGAAGAGGCAGAGCACTGTTCCTAAAAGTTAGCAGATAACTTTTATCCGAATCACCTGGGAAGGTTATGATTCTTCAGTCCCCATAGCAGACTCACTTAATGAGAATCTCAGGGATAGGGATAGGTGATAGGGATAGAATGGTGAATTCACTTTGGAAAAAGAAGAGAAGATTTCCCAGTGGATTCTAAATCATAGCCAAATTTGGAAATCCTGAATTAGACAATCTCTACGATATCTTCTTACTTTCTGATTTTGTAATCTGTGACCACTCAAGTCTGTCAGGTGGGTGTAATGTGCCAAACTGCACTCCTTATTTGTTAAGGAAGAATAGTGCCTCTCTGTGTTCTCTTAGCTACTTCCTAGTAAAAATAGCTACCTTTACCCCAGTTAGTCAGGAATGGCCTACTCCCCCAGGAAATGTGTATGGACCTTGAGAGAGTTTTGGGATGGGATGTTGATTGCCCCAGATTCTTCATACCCTCTAGCTTTCAGACCAACACAATAAATTGGCACTGTTATTATTATCCCCATTTCACGTGAGGAAACTGTCTCAAAGAGTGTGGGTAAAGAATTTAATTTGACCCAAAGAATTTGCTCTTTGTCCTTGGTTCATGAGTGATAACCTCTAAAACCTTGGAATTTCCTCAGTGATTCAAGTGTCTTTGATAAGACCTCCAGACCACACTTGAAGACTTATGCTAATGAGATACCTCATGGGTGGGGACTGGCCAGGCCAGAAAGACCTACCAAGGGTATCAGCCAACCTCAGGGAAGGTGGGCATTATTCAGTCAATCGTGCCTACATAATGAGGCCCCAGTAAAAGCTCTGGACATGGAAGTTCCATGGGCTTCCTGGTTGGTAGTAGAAATCCATGTGCATGGGAAAGTAGGGCTTCCCGTTTTGGCACATGGAAGTTCTATCTTGGGAACCCTCCAGACCTCACCCTATACATCTCTTCATTTGTATCCTTTTTGTTATAACAAAACTGTAATCATTAGTGTAGTGCTTTCCTGAGTTCTGTGAGTTGTTCTAGCGTATTACCAAACCCAAGGGAGCCAGCAGGTCAGAAGTGAAGGGGACCTGAGGACACTTGAGCTTAATGGTCGGTATCCTGAGGAAAGTAGTGGAAACCCCCAAATTTGTAGCCAGCAGGTCAGAAGTGAGGGTGTCATTGGGACCCGAAAGCTTGCAGCTTGTGTCTGAGAACTTGCCCTTTTAATTTGTGAGATTTGACATAGCCCTGGTGATTGGGATGAGACGAAGAAGTACCGCATATGCAGTTGAATTGGAACCGAATTGAATTCCTTCAATTTAGTTGGTATCAGAGAAGTGGAATAGATTGATTTGATTGAGCTTACGAAGAGTCACCTAGAAATTTAATGAAGATCACACAGGCAATAAGTGATGGAGCAGAGATTGAGACTCAAGATTTTGTCTCTAAAGTCTGTTCTCTTTCACGGTGAGTAGTTTTATTTATAATTTATTTCCCAGTATCAGTTTTTTTTTTTTTTTTTAAAATAAACTTTTTATTTTAGAATAGAACAGAGAGTTCCCATATATCCCCCACCCAGTTTCCCCTGTTGTTAACATCTTGGATTAGTAAGACACATTTGTGGCAATTAATAAACCAATATTGATACATTACTATTGACTGAAGTCCATACTTCATTCAAATTTCCTTAGTTTTTTACCTAATGTCCTTTTTCTTTTCCAAGATCCCATCTAGGATACCACATTACGTTTAATCTTCATGTTTACTTAGTCATCTCTTAACTCTGATAGTTTCTCAGACTTTCCCTGTTTATGATGACCTTGACAATTTTTGAGGAGTACTGGTCAGGTATTTTGTACCTTGTCCCTCAATTTACGTTTTTCTGATATTTTTCTCATGGTTAAACTGGGGTTATGGGTTTTTGGGTGGAAGACTACAGAGATAAAGTACCATTCTCATCACATCATATCAAGGGTATGTACTATCACTATCAACATGGCCTATCACCGTTGGTGCTAACCTTGATCACCTGGCTGAAGTAGTGTTTGGTAGACTTCACTGTAAAGTTAGTCTTTCTTCCTTTTAATTGTTTCTGTTCCTGTCATTGCATTTTCTTTATTCGTAGTTGCCCTTGGTTCTTGACATTCCATTGAATTTTGGGGAGATAACTATCTAGGTCCCTGGGTGGTGCAGACGGTTTGCTCTCAGCTACTAACCTAAAGATTGGCAGTTCAAACTCATCCAGTGATGCTGTGGAAGAAAGGCCTGGTGATCTGTTTCTGTAAAGATTATAGCCAAGAAAACACTATGGAGCAGTTCTACTCTGTAACACATGGGGTCACCATGAGTCAGAATCGACTCGATGGTGATGGGTTAACTAAGTTATATGGCTATTATGGCTATCATCTGAGTCAGGAAAAGGTAATGAGTGGAGAGTATGTCATCTGAAGAAATCTTTTCACAGTTTAGAGAGTTTTTAAAATATCAGCATGATTTGGCTTTTTGAACTTTTTGGTGGGAAGCAGGATGTTGGAGACAACATATCTCTTTTATTGTGACCTGACACAACAAGATCTTTCTAGCTATCCAGAATGAGAGGCTCCATTGGAAATAGTTGTTTTATTTTTAGTACTGTTATCCAAATGAATAATCACATCTTCCAAAATCAGTAGGTTGTTGTTAGGTGCCATAGACTCGGTTCCGACTCATAATGACCCTATGTACAACAGAATGAAGCACTGCCCAGTACCGTGCCATCCTCACAATCGTTGTTACGCTTGAGCTCATTGTTGCAGCTACTGTGTCAGTCCATCTCATTGAGGGTCTTCCTCTTTTTCGCTGACCCTCTACTTTACCAAGCATGATGCCCTTCTCCAGGGACTGGTCCCTCCTGATAACATGTCCAAAGTATGTGAGATAAAATCTTGCTATCCTTGCTTCTAATGAGCATTCTGGCTGTACTTCTTCCAGACAGATTTGTTCCTTCTTCTGGCAGTCCTTGGTATATTCAATATTCTTCTCCAACATAGTAATTCAAAGGCATCCATTCTTCTTCGGTCTTCCTTATTCATTGTCCAGCTTTCACGTGTATTTGAGACGACTGAAAACACCATGGCTTGGGTCAGGCACACCTTAGTCCTTAAAGTGACATCTTTGCTTTTTAAAACTTTAAAGAGATCTTTTGTGGCAGATTTGCCCAATGCAGTGCATTGTTTGGTTTCTTGACTGCTGCTTCCATGGGGGTTGATTGTGGCTCTAAGTAAAATGAAATCCTTTACAACTTCAGTATTTCGTTTATCATGATGTTGCTTATTGGTCCAGTTGTGAGGATTTTTGTTTTGTTTATGTTGAGGTGTAATCCATATTGAAGGCAGTGGTCTTTTTCACCAGTAAATGCTTCAAGCCCTCTTCACTTTCAGCAAGCAAGGTTGTGTCATCTGCATATAACATAGGTTGTTAATGAGTCTTCCTCCAATCCTGATGTCTCCTTCTTCATATAGTCCAGCTTCACTAATAATTTGCTTAGCATACAGATTGAATAAATATGGTGAAAGGATACAACCCTGACGCACACCTTTCTTTACTTTAAACCTCGCAGTATCCCCTCGTTCTGTTTTAATGACTGCCTCAATGGGTAATCCTTCAGAAAAGTTAATTTACTTTTAGAGCTGCGGGCAGGATAAAGAAAAAGCATTGGTCATATTGGATGTCTGTAGAAAGGCCAGGGTACCCTTAGAAGGTGGGAAGTGCTGGAATTTCTAGAAATAAATTGCCCACCGTACCTCTTCAGTCTGTATGCTGAGCAAATAATCTGAGAAGCTGGACTATATGAAGAAGAATGGGGCATCAGGATTGGAGGAAGACTCATTAATAACTTGCAATATGCAGATGACACAACTTGCTTGCTGAAAGTGAAGAGGACTTGAAGCAGTTACTGATGAAGCTCAAAGACCACAGCCTTCAGTATGGATTGCATCTCAACATAAGGAAGACAAAAATCCTTACAACTGGATCAATAAGCAACATGATGATAAACGGAGAAAAGATCGAAGTTGTCAAGGATTTCATTTTACTTGGATTCACAATCAATACCCATGGAAGCAGCAGTCAAGAAATCAAAAGATGTGTTGTATTGGGCAAATGTGCTGCAAAAGACCTCTTTAAAGTGTTGAAAAGCAAAGACGTCACCTTGAAGACTAAGATGCTCCTGACCCAAGCCATGGTGTTTTCAGTCGCCTCATATGCACGCGAAAGCTGGATGATGAATAAGGAAGACCAAAGAATTAATGCCTTTGGATTGTGGTGTAGGCAAAGAGTATTGAATATACCAAGGACTGCCAAAAGAATGAACAAATCTGTCTTGGAAGAAGTACAGCCAGAATGCTCCTTAGAAGCGAAGATGGCGAGACTTTGTCTCATGTACTTTGGACATGTTATCAGGAAGGACTAGTCCCTGGAGAAGGACATCATGTTTGGTAAAGTAGAGGGTTAGCAAAAAAGAGAAAGATCCTCAATGAGATGGATTGACACAATGGCTGTAACAATGAGCTCGAGCATAACAAGGATTGTAAGGATGGCGCAGGACCGGGCAGTGCCTTTAGTTCTGTTGTACATAGGGTCGCTGTGAGTCAGAACTGATTCAGCAGCACCTAACAACAACAACAAAAAAAATGCCCAGAGTATCATTTTTTGTCTTAAAATGGAAATGACATCTTAAAAGAAATATACATAGGGCCCTTGGATCCATTGATGAAGCCTGTGGTAATGTTGCCAGCAAATGTCAAGACAACTAAGGGAATCTGGGACTGATGCTTGGCACCAGATATAATAACCAAAACAGCTGACAAGAGAATCACTTCTTGGAAAAGATCACCCAGTCCTTCCCTTGGCTTAGGTCCCAGGTGTCAATGCTGACACTTAAATAGCTGCATGTGGAATATTTTGGAATAATGTATTATTGTACTCATAGGCATAAAGTCCTGTTTTTGAGCATTGTTTTGCATTTGAACACTTTATGCTTTTAAAACATTAGTGTCATATGCAGATGTGTTCTGAGAATGCCAAGTCTGGGGAGATGGGGAAGAAGTGGATGCTTATCAGCTGGCAAATACCAACCAGGTAGCAAAAAGACATGCATGCCTTTCAAATATACCTCAAGCTGCTATTTTGTCTCTTAAAAACAGTTAATTGACCTCATTGTTCTAATTATTTTTTTGTGAATGAAAAGGCCCATTTAATTCTACCTATGGATCTTTTCTTGACTGCCAAATGTGTTGAGTACCAAAATATATTAACATCTTTCCATAACTTTTTCTTTTCTATATTAAAAACTCTGCATCCTTTAACTTTCTTCGTTTGGTCCAACTCATAAGCTTTTTCTGCGCTTTCTTAAAACCCTCTAAAGCTTTTCTTATTTTAGATAGAAGTCCAGAGCTTTCTTTACAATTCTCAGCATACAGATCTACACATTGTGATCCTGTCTGCCTACCATCTTGACAAGTTTTTGGTTGCTCTTGAGTTCCATGTGCAGAAAGGTATGCTCTGTCTCATCTAGCATTGTTTATTCTCGGGTATACACATAATCTCTCTTAACAGCACTTCTTGTTTTATGACCACAGTAAACTTTATTTTATATGATGCCGTACCCCTGTGTATCTTCAACACTATATAGATTTGATAACTTTATTTTATGTCCTCAAATATATTCTTCAAACTAAGAAAAATGGAATTGTAGAAGACTAGTCCTAAATAGGAGAACACAAAAGGTACTATCCCCGAGTCATTTCTAACTTCTGTTTCCGTGAATGACCATGTCGCTTTCCAGGACACTCAGCAGTACCACATACCAGCTCATTCCTGGTGCAAGTTGTTTGGCTGCTTATTCTCTATGTAATTGAGCTTAGGTCAGTTTTGTAAGTTTTTCCAGCTCTCAGGACTTCAAGGAGATTTTATAAAGAACCTACAGAGTGTTCTTCCTTGATGGATAAAGGTTCTGATTGATCATTATTGGCTTATAAATATCAACTTGAATTCTGGTAGACTACTTTATTCTTTCAAAGCTCAGAAGCTACCACTCATCCCTTCTTCGGTAGATGAACTCTTGAACTACGCCTCAACTGATACTACGTTTCAAGCAAGTCGTGCTCCTGATAATTTCCTTTTTTCCAAAGTTCTTTCTGGAAGTGATTATGGGCCATGGATTTTATATTTGATTTGTTGGCTTTTATGTGTTCTTTTTGTTTTGGTAGGCTTTCTGAAATCCCATTGTCCAATCTTAAAATGTTTCTTACTATTTTATTGTGTACGTGAGTTATAGGGTGATTGCATTCTATGTGAGGAGTGTGTTCTTAAAGACCTCACATAATGAATTTTAATTCTGACTGTGGATGGCTGGTGTTTCTGTTTACTGGCTATAGTAGTGGGTAATGCCATGTGATAACTGTGTAAATATGATTTGCAGTTCACTTGACTCTAACATCTTTGATATTAGCTATATGAGTTACTTGGCTGAAGGAAGGAAATGGCATTTCAGTAGAGATGGAGGTAAGAGAGCTTGGTGTGTTCATGGGCTTAAAAGTATTTCCCATACCAGGATGCTGAGGGTAGAGTGGTGAGAAGGGGTGTGTGGAGGATACTGCTGTTGCTACAAACTGACACTATAAAAGGGTCAAGGTGGGCAAACCCCACCTTTATCACTAACTATATGGCAAGGATCAGCATGAATCCAATTCATCTGGAAGTGGACCCAGGCTTCATCTTCCTACACCTCCATTTCCTCATCGCCAGTTGGTGTTCTCCACATTGCTTTCATTAGCCAGGATTTAGATTTCTCTTTACTTTTTATGGTGTTACAGTTTATTGGTATCACTAGTTGGAACCCACTCAAAGTAGGTATATGGATGTGTTGTCACTCTTGAGAGAACCCCAACTTTAGATTCCCCATATACATGTATGTGCACATGCCTGTTGTAAAATAGCATTAAAATTTTAGCATTTAATATTCCTTTCCCCTGTGAGAAAATATTGTCTTAATACTATGCCTAAAACAGGCCAGGGAGCCCAGTATTTCAGCAGCCTGCTGGTGGCATGCCGTCCACGTGCATTTATTCACAAGTTCCCTGAAATCCTCTTCCCACATGTCTTAGTTATCTAGTGCTGCTGTAACAGAAATACTGCAAGTGGGTGGCTATAACAAACAGAAATCTATTTTCTCACAGTTTGGAGGCTAGAAGGCTGAATTCAGGGTGCTGGCTTTAGAGGAAGGCTTTCCTCTCAGTCGGCTCTAGAGGAAGGTCCTTGTCTCTTTGAGCTTCTGCTCCTGGGCAGTCTTCATGTGGCTTGGCATATCTCTTCCCCCGTCTCTGCTCACTCACTTGTTTGTTTAATCTCGTATATCTCAAAAAAGATTGATTTAAGACACACCCTAATGCTGTCTCAGTAATATAACAAAGAAAACCAATTCCTAAATGGGATTATAACCACAGATACAGGGGTTACAATTTACAACACATATTTTTGGGGGATACAGTTCAATCCATAACACCACACATTAGCTTTTTTGTTATTTGCTTTTGTTTCTCTCTTTCTTCTTTAAATTGTAGTGAAAACATACATACCAAAATATCTGACAACAAAACACTTCCACATTTACAACTCAGTGACACTGATTAAATATTTCATGTTGTGCCACCATTATCACCTTCATCTAAAACTTTCCACGACCATTAACATAAACTCAGTGCCTCCCTAAACAAAAACTACCCTTTCCACCCTACCTCAACCCCCACCCCTGGTAACCGTTAATAATCTTTGGTTTCTATATATATGCTTATTTCATGTAATTAAGATCATACAGTGTTTGTCCTTTTGTGACTGGCTTATCCCACATATTAGTTTTTATACTCACATTTGGTATGAAAGGAAAAAGTAATTTTCATGTTCCTCATTTGTACATTTTTAAGGATAATGAGCAGCAGGAACTGATGAATTTGATAATATCCTCTGCCAGTTGAGTAAAAACCTCCTCAGTGACCCCTCGGAGCATCTGTGCACGCAGCTATCCCCTGTTGGTCACAGCACCTGGGGTCTGCAGGGTGCAGACTCAGACTAACCGAGGCAGTGAGTGGCTTGAGGCTGGTAAAGAAGGTGGTCTTTTGGAGGGTTGGTATGAGAAGAAAGAAAAAAGCTCACCACTTCCAACTTAAAAACCAAACCTGTTGCTGTCAAGTCGATTCTAACTCATAGCAACCCTATAGGACAGAGTAGAGCTGCCCCATAGGGTTTCCAAGGAGCAGCTAGTGGATTCAAACTGCGGACCTTTTGGTTAGCAGCTGAGCTCTTAACCACTGTGCCACCAGGGCTCCTTCCAGTTTGGGACGGTTTAACTTCACTGTGAAATGTGCACACGAGTGTGCTTTGGTAATCTGTTTCTCTGGAAGTTAGATTGGAAATGGGTACTCGTAATGAAATCTTCTTGCCAGAGGAACCTTGAGTTCCCAAAGCCTAAAAAGTGACTGTGTTCCTTCCTTTGTTTATTCTTTTTCATTCCCTTATTTATTGTTTACCATATGCCCAGTACTGTTCTAGGTAGTGCAGAGATAGCTGTGAACAAGAAATAATGTACTGGGGGAAGCAGGACAATAAAGAAGTCAATACAAAGAAGATATAAAGAGCTAAGAAGTAAATAACTCTACGATGCAAGAGTAGATGGGGTGTTTAAAATAAGACAGCACTTGTATGTGCTGATCTCTAGTAAGAAGGCATAGGATGTTACTTAAACGAATCCTTTTAAGTTCTTTGTTGTATTAGCTCCTTTCCATGTTTCCTCTAGCCCAGTGCAATCCTGGAACAACCTGGATCTTTGGTGGTCTCGGGAGATGTGAATGAGAGCAGGGCCAGTGGGTTCCCCTAGGAAAAGAAGGAAATTCCTGTTTATTTAAATTCAGATCCTGGGATTTTTCCAGAATACGTGCTTTTCCAAGGTGGGTACACATTCCCTCTTGCTGGAGGGAAGAGTGGGAAGATTTGCATGACATAACTCTGGATAAATTTTGGCTGTCCAGGGGAGAGAATAAATAAGATTACACCATATTTCAGTCTGGCTTTCTCCCAGTGGACTAGAGTTTTCCTGTTTTGACACCAGGCCAGAAATTTTATGACTAGCAACATTGTTTTCACTTCTAAAGGGAGCCACATGAATGAGTACCCCCTGATTAGAGCTGCAATTAACAAATTATCAGATTAAACTGATATTCTGGACCTCCTCTCTTCCCCCAGAAACTGAATCAAAAGACTGCTTGAAATGGTAACAAGGAACTATTACAGGTTTTGGGGTTGTTAATTTGTTGCTGGTAAGTGTGCTCTGTTCAAGTGGTCTTTCATGCGGGTTTATTTAGAAGTGAAAATAATGCCAATAAAGAATTTCTTTCCATTCTGGGAGTGAGGCAGAGCCTTCATGCCTATGGCATATGCAGTTATACAGGATCTAAAAATTTCTCATGCCCATTACAGAAGTTCCCGTTTAGATATTTTGTAAATGACCCAGGGAGGGATGTTTTTAAAGATGTGGGTATAGTTATAGTAAAAATAGATTCCCTAAAGCCCAAGATCCAGACAAGCTTTGTCTAATATCAGTGAGTTGTTTAGATATAAATCAGTAATTATCTGGCCTTGTTGCAACTGAGAAATAAAATAGGAAAAGCAAAAAAAAAAAATTGGGGTGAGGAGGGGGAACACCTCAGGAAGTGTTTAGCCTTAAACCTGCTGAAAGGCCTGCTAATGCTTCTGTGTTGTGATTAGCTGGAGCTGGTTCCGATCCCACTGGAGGGATCTATAACCTTTTGGCTTCCATGGTTGGGTTTAGTTTATCAAACATTTTCTTAAGACATAGCTCCTGTCCTCTAGAATAGTATAATCTTACTAGGAGACCGTAAATGGATAATTCCAGCACTGTGTGCTAAGCGTTCAGATTGAGGTAGACACAGGATATCCTGTCCCCTCTCCTCCCCCCGGAGGACCTTTAGCCCAGCCTGGGAAGGGGGATGCCTGCAGAGTTCCCAAAGAAGGCCATGCCTATGCAGAATAATTTACTTCTTTTGCTTCCAGTACCAAGTCATTGGTGACTAACTTAAACCATCCCTATTTCAGACTGAGTTAAAGAGCTAGAACCAAGGCTTGGAAAGCAGGAGTTTGGGGGTTCTGTAGTAACTTTAAGGAGCCCTGGTGGCACAAACAGTTAAGAGCTCGGCTGCTAATCAGGTCAGTGGTTCAAACCCCCCAGGTGCTCCGTGGGAGAAAGATGCTGCAGTCTGCTTCTGTAAAGATTACAGCCTTGGAAACCCTATAGGGCAGTTGTGCTCTGTCCTGTAGGGTTGCTAGGAGTCAGGATTGACTCCACAGCAAACTATTTGGTTTGGTAGTGACTTTGCCAAAGAGTAACTTTGTATCTGACCCCTCCTTTCTTTCTTTAAGCATTTTATTTTTGTATCTTTTATGGGCAGCAATATAAATGCAAGGGTTTATTGTAATTATTATTGGCCACAATGATGATAAGTTGAAAATATTTTTATTATCAGAAGAGAAACTGATATGTGTTCCAGGTAGAAACCCTGTGGCCCTTGGGTTCTTACTTTAAGACCATTCTGAGTAGTTATCTGTCTTCAGGGTGTTCACAGTCCAAGACAGACAATAGACGCTTTATACTCATGAATTTTGAACTGTTTTACTCAATTTTCCTTTTGTTCTCCCTCTCTAGAAGCCACAAAACCTTGAAACATGCTTTTCTTGTTCCCATTACGAAGTATTGCCTATAAAATCTTACAACTCCACTAGTTTTTCTTGAATGGGTCAGTTAACCTCCTAAGTTGTAAGTGCCAGCCTGTCCTCTTGTGCCCTCTGGGTTTTCTGATTCTGATGCTAACGCGGTGTTCTGGGAAATGCTTCTCCAAATTATTCCTCCTCCTGACCTCTGAACTCTTGCTATCAAGGTCAGTCACTTCACACACTACCACAATATCAGCTGCGCTGAGCCAAGACTTGGTCAGAGCTTCCCAAGATCCAGTTTTGGTTCTCAGCAGAATTAATTTCTCCTACCCCGACCCCCACTTAGACATGCTGACTCAAGGATCCTCAAAAAAGTACCCACACAAAAGAAACTATGAGGTAAGGTTGTTGGTTAATCTGGTCTATCTGGTCTTCTTTTGCCCTCAAGGCCAGTTTTGTCTGGGAAGGACTTGGTGTACTGCCTATGGAGCTGCAAGGGAATGCCTTTCATTGGACTGACCCTGAGAAAGTGAGCAGGTGTGAAGAGTTGTTAATATGAGATGGGGAGTGTGACCAGAAACCTCAGTACCATTATTCATTCTTTACTGTCCCTTTTGGCATCATTATTATAAAATAAAATAATTTGAAAGTATGTAGGGAAAGTTTTTTTGACACCCCAGTTAAAAAGCAATTTAGACCATGCTTCCTTTAAAAAGCAAACCACACACCAAAACATTCTGGAATTCGATGAGCTAAGTGGAGATTTTGCCCAGTACTTTTCTTCAGGATTCATTATCATGCTAGTGAGATACCACGGTTAAATTTTTCATGCTCATGGTTTTCTTGTTTTTAGATTTTGCCTCTTAAAAGTCCTTAATTCCTAGTCTAGACTTTTCTGCCTTCAGAGTCATGGAGAACTTTTAACAAGTCACTATGTCTCTGTAAATAAGTCTTAACTTGCCTAAAAACCAGTAGTTGGAAAAAAATGTTTTCCCTTCTGTTTACTTTCCAGAGTGTAGATCCAGTGTCCTAGAGATGAGAATGGCCAGGGAAATGGTTGTATATTGAACATTTTAAAGTAGTTCCTTTCAATACTCCCTTAGTCAAAGCATTTTCCGAGATAAACTCACTTTGACTCTTGTCCTTACCCTACTATTGAAATGTAGAGTTCCATATACTCATATGCAGCATGTATGCACAGAAAAAAGTCTACATAGATTCAGTGTTAAGAAAAATCATCCAAAACTTGGAGATGAGGCAGAAGGGTGACTGAATGCCCTTTCAGTGATATATTGGAACATGGTATAATAGGCTTACCCAAGGATTATTTAATTCCCTAGGACATGGTCATCAAAATATAGTTCCCTAACCATCAGCATCAGCTGGGAATTTGTTAAAAACGCAGCCTCTCAGGCCCCCCACCCTAGTCCTACTGAATCAGAAACTCTGAGGCGGGGCCCAGCAATCTGTTTTAACAAGTCCTCCAGCTGCATAACTACTCTAGGGGAATGTACCTTTTTTTGACTTACTGTTTACTATTGATTAGAGCCTAGCTTTTTGAAGCTGCATGTTAACTTGTAGATTTTTGTCTGTAAAAAATGCATCTGATTTCTGTCAAGTGGAAAAGATTAACCCCAAAGGTTACAGTTCTATTATCCCATAGATTAACCAGTTTTGTCTTTAATTTAGCAAACCTATTTTAGCATACCTCTATTTCTCAGATTCTCCTTTGAACCAGCTTTATTTCATGCTTCCTCCCACATTAATGAATTAAATACATCCTAATGCATGTTCATTCTCTGTACGTATAGAAGACATGTTTTTACTTTTTTTGAAAACTATATTTTGACAGTAGCAAACTGAAAATAGCCAGTTTCCAGAGAAGGGCCCTTACATTTCTTTTGAAAGGTCTATAATGTTTGATTATTTTATTTAAAAGTACTTTAAAACACTTTAGTTGTTTCTAGTATGCTGCCTGGAAAATGTGACACTTGGGTAACAATTCTGTTTGTTGGGACTGTAAGTGAAAGTGACAAAGTGGTGGGATTGTAAACCTACCTTTCATCTTGTGACATTTGGCTGTTGTCACCTTGGCCACCTGTACTCAGAGCTAGCTGTGAAGTACCTAGCACATCAGGGAATGGATGGGACCAAAGGCACTGTGAGACCCAGATTGCTCCTCCTGGACACCTTGAAACATCTTTTTAACACTTGAGAGAATGAAAGTGAACCCTGTGTTCTGATCTAAACTCAACCTGCAAAGACGGGATTAACTCTTTTCTTGCAGTGACCCTTTAGATTGGACTTAATTACCTGATTTAAAACAGGTAATTTGCCTTTTTTTTTTTACGTAGTTTTCAGGAGACACAGAGCAGTGTCTGGCCCATGGTAAGCATTATGTGTTAGCTACTATTATTTTTATTATTCACTTGTATAGTGGGACTCATAATAATACCTACACTGTAAGATTATAATGATTAAATGAGGTAATGCTGACAAAATGCCTAGCATTCAGTGGTTAGTACATAATAGACACACAAATGGTAACTATTATTTTATAACACCTTAATAATACACTAATAATAATATTAATAAATAATGATCATATATGGAGATGTAAAAATGCTTTTTTTAAATAGTCATGCATAAAATACAGGCATCTCCAATTAAAACAGGTACTTGTTTTATCTTGTTATCAACAGTTGAGTTGCTCCTCTAGTTCTGAGTTCTGTGTGAAAAGAAACTACAATGTGGGAAAGTAGCATAGAAACCAAACCAGAATCTGAATTGCTTCACTGTTTTACCAGCTTCTTTGCAAAAGTAAACAAGAATGCCTTGTGACTCTTCTGCTGTCTTTCACATGTGAAATTTTCTTCTAATTTCATAGAAACCTTGGGAAACATCTGAACCAATTTGCAATTTTAGGGAATGTTAGTTCTGTTGCGTGGGGTGCTTATCTGATTATCCAGTTTCCCACAGCTGCCTTTTTTGGCTTATACCCTGTTTTGAAATTTTCTCCATTGATCATATCTGCTGTGCCGTTAGGAAGCCGTTGGTATGTTTGCGGAATGAAACCTGTGAGGATAACCATTGGCTCTAGGGGAACAGGCTTGTGTAACATGTCCACTTAAGCTCAAGATCCGCACTTTTGGTACCTCTGGTGCTTAATGAGAACCTGATGAGAATGACATCCTTTCTTCTCCCTCCACCTTTGTAATGTAATGATACTACTGCATGCAGAGGCCCAGTGGCATCATTATTTTGATTATGGCATTTAAATCTTCCGTGTCTCTTTTGAGCTTCTTTCTAGATATTCTGTCCTTCACCTAAAGTGGTGTTTGAAGTCTCCTACTGTTATTGTGGAGCTGTCTGTCTCTCTTTTCAATGCTGTTAGAGTTTGTTTTATGTATTTTGGAGCCCTGTTGTTGGGTTCGTAAATATTTATTATGGTTATGTCCTACTGGTGTGTTGACCCTTTGATCATTACAAAGTGTCCTTCCTTGTCCTTTGTGGTAGATTTTACTTTAAAGTCTATTTTGTCAGAGATTAATATTGCCGCTCCTGCTCTTTTTTTGAGTGTTGTTTGCTTGATACATTTTTTTCATCCTTGGAATTATAGTTTGTGTCTTTTAAGTCTAAGGTGTGTCTCTTGTAGGCAGCATATAGACCGATTGTGTTTTTTTATCCATTCTGCCACTCTCTGTCTCTTTATTGGTGCATTTAGTCCATTTACATTCAGCGTAATTATTGATAGGTATGAGTTTAGTACAGTCATTTAATGTATTTTTTTGTGTGTTGTTGACAGTTTCTTTGTTCCACTT
>NW_004443984.1:13426802-13454785 GCF_000243295.1 Trichechus manatus latirostris
GGTGAACCTCGGGAGTGACTTTATTACTGAACTAAAAAGGTGTCTGGGGGCCATACTCTTGGGGTTTCTCCAGTCTCTGTCAGGCCAGTAAGTCTTTTCTTTTTTTGTGAGTTAGAATTTTGTTCTACATTTTTCTCCAGCTCTGTCTGGGACACTCTGTTGTGATCCTGGTATGACTACATTTTTTAATCCCTCTTTTTTGTTTTAATGTTGTCATCTTTTACATATTGACATCTCCGTTTCCCTATTTTCAGCATTTTAGCTTTGATTTATTTTTGTGACTTCCCTATCTGGATTGATAATCTGGTTGCTCTGTCCTGTGTTCTAGTCTTGGGTTTGTTATCTGATGTTATCTGATTTTCTAACCGGAGGACTCCCTTTAGTATTTCTTGTAATTTTGGTTTGGTTTTTACAAATTCCCTAAACTTCTGTTTATCTGGAAATGCTCTAACTTTGCCATCATATTTGAGAGACAGTTTAGCTGGATATATAATTCTTGGCTGGCAATTTTTTTCCTTTATATATGTCATCCCATTGCCTTCTTGCCTGCATGGCTTCTGCTGAATAGTCCAAGCTTACTCTTTGACTCTCTTTTGTAGATGATTTTTCGTTTATCCCCCGCCCCTCTTAAAATTCTCTCTTTATCTTTGGTTTTGGCAAGTTTGATTATACTATGGCTTGGTGACTTTCTTTTGGGATCTACCTTGTGTGAGGTTCGATGAACATCTCGGATAGGTATCTTCTCATCTTTCACGATATCAGGGAAGTTTTCTACCAACAAATCTTCGACAATTCTTTATATTTTCTGTTATCCCTCCCCCATTTTGGTACTCCAATCACTCGTAGGTTTTTCCTCTTGGTAGAGTCCCACATAATTCTTAGGGTTTCTTCATTTTTTAAAAAATTCTTTTATCTGATTTTTCCTCAGATAAGTTGATGTCAAGTGCTTTATCAATTCTGGCTTCCATTGCCTCAATTCTGCTCCTCTTTCTACTGAGTTGTTGAATTCTGAAATTTTATTGTTAATCCTCTGGATTTCTGATTGTTGTCTCTCTATGGATTCTTGCAGCCTGTTACATTTGTCCTTGTGCTCTTCTGTAATCTTCTTAAGTTCCTCTGTTGCTTTGTCTGCGTGTTCCTTGGCTTGTTCTGCATTTTGCCTGATCTCCTCCTTCCTGATCTCTTAAGAGTTCTGTGTATTAATTTTTTGTATTCTACCTCTGGTAATTCCAAGAAGTTCTCTTCCTTCAGAAAATTTCTTACTTCTTTGTTTTGGGAGCTTGCTGAAGGCATCATGATCTGCCTGTTTATGTGATTTGATATTGACTGTTGTCTCTGAGCCATCAATAAGTTGTTATATTTATTTTATGTTTGCTTACTATGTCCTAGCTTCTTGTTTTGTTTTGATATGCCCAAATAGGCTGTTTGTGTGAGCTAGTTTGATTATTGGCACCTTCAAAACTCTTATGTCCTGTCACCAGGTGGTTTAGATCTGTTACTAGGTATGTGAGCCCAGGAGTCTCTTTACTTTTCTTGTATGGGTTCAGCTCAGGTGTCCAGGTAGTCAGTCACCAAGTGTGTGGTGCAGGCTCTCACCTATAGTCCTAGACGGGCAGGGGTGATTGGAGTAGGCACAGGTATCTGGCTGCAGTAGGGAGTCATGTGCTGAGCAAGGCAGGGGGTTGACGGCTGCCCCTGAGTGAAAGGAAAACGTGTCCCTGTTCCCTAGATTGCGTAGGTGGGTGTGTTTTGCAGCCTGACTATGGGCACCCAGTGCTGTTGGCTGTAAGGACTGGGAGGCACCACTTATTCTTGGACCCCTGTCACAGGTGGCTAGGTGACATGGGTGGAGCCACCAGTCCTCAGGCCCCTGATGTGGGTAAGTGAGGACCTTGCTTAATGGGGAGAGCAGTATCAAATGTCACTCCACCATATAGCTGATACAGTGTAGTTAGGCTTCAGGTATATACCCTGTTGTACCGTGCTAATGAGGGCCTACGCTGTTGAAATGGGCCCACACAGGTCTGTGCAGGGGGGAAAGGCATTCAAAGTCCGTGGACCCCTTACGCCTGTGCCTAGGCAAAGGAGCTGTGCCTGTCCTGAGTTCCTGGCTTAGGGGAGCTGGCAGATTGTTTTTTCCTGTTTGTTAATTTGTTCCCTCTCCAAGGCTGGGAGAATGGTTCAGGGCTTGTGATGGGTCCTACTTCCGGCCCAGGGGACATGGCAATCACTGCCAGCCCGGGACTCAGTGCAGAGCAGGGAGGGAGCAGATAAATGGGAGAGAGGGTCTTCCCAAACGGGATTTTTTTTAATCCCTGCAGTAGGTTAAACACATGTACTTATTTTTTGCCAATTGAGCGCTGCTTTTCACTGGCTCTGGAGGCCTGAGCAGACTCTCCGCCACTTAGTCTCTCCTGTCATGGAAAACATGTCCCGAATGCCACTGCTTACCTTTCCGCGCACACCAGCCAGTCTAGCCCACAGGGTGCTGGCTCCTGCTGGGTCAGGTCTGGCAACTCCTTGTGGTTTCTGAACCATCTCTCCCTCTCCCCGCCACTCAGTCCAATTCCTCCACTTTACCTTTGATGTTCAGGGCTCCTGGATTGTCATATATAATTGATTCATTGGTTTTTTTTTTTCGGGTCTTCGTTGTAAGAGGGACCGTGAGAAACATCTGACTACTCCGCCATCTTGGCCTTGACTCTGGCCTCATTATTTTGAAGCAGACCAAGAAATGTCCTAATAAGTATAAAACCTTCGTTTATAAGATTTCTTGAGGGAGGGAGTATGTATTTCTCCATATCATCATGCTGATATTGTACCTTTTAACTATGGAGAGTCTGCTGTTGCCACAGTACCCATACTGTGCAGAATTGCCAGTGAATCAGTCACAGTGCATGTGTGCTTATTTGTTTTAATCAAACCTGAGTTAAACAAGTATGTGGTATCATGCTAGCCACTGTATGGAGTGAATCACATAGGTGCAATTCTTCAAAGCTAGGACCTGACGTTTTAGCTTAGTTAGTCCATATAAGAAGTCCTTGGGTGGTGCAAATGGTTAACAAACTCAGCTACTAACTGAAAGGTTGGTGGTTAGAGTCTACCCAGAGGCTTTCTGGAGGAAAGGCCTGGTGATCTACTTCTGAAAAATCAGTCATTAAAAACCCTATGGAGCACAGTTTACGCTGACACACATGTGGTTGCCATGAGTTGAGATTAACTCAACAGCAGCTGGTTTGACTTTTTTTCTTTTTTTTGTAGTTTATATAAAGGTTAGTAATTTCCCTGGTTTAATAATGTATGGTCGTATAATTTTTACGTTTATAGGCACTTTTTGAAAACAGCTTTTCCCAAAAGTTTAGAATGATGAATACAAAAAAACTTGTTGCTGTCAAGTCGATTCCGACTCATAGCAAATAAATGTAATTTGAACATGAGTTCTCTGTTTTTCTAGTAAAGACATTGTTTTGTAAAAATGGTGGGGCATCTGACTTCCTTCAGCTTCACAGGGGGAAGGAGTATCAAGAACAACATCCACAGCCAAAGGCTGATTCCTATGAGATGGAAGTCAGACATGCCTCCACCCTCCAACCTTTTTACTAATTCTGACACCATCCGTCCCTCCCACGACACGCTCTGCTTCTCTGCTGGGCTCAGTAATTTGTTGTAGTGGCCACACAGAACTCACCGACCATACTCACAATTATGGGGTTTATTAGGGAAGTAACAGGTTACAATTCAGGATCAGGAAATACTCAGGATATAGTTCTTCAGGACAGCCTCTTCTCAGCTGTGCTAGCAGGCAAGTCTCTCTCTGGCCCTCAGCACCTTGGCCTCAGGGCAAGTGTTACAAAGCTCTTCGGCTTCCCCAGTAAGTGCTTGGGGCACCCTACATCACCAGGAAGCCTCAGCCCAGAAGCAGTCAACTCTGTCTGTGCTGTCTCCTGCCCGTCTCCTGCTTCTGTTATCACTGCTTCTCACCCTGGCTATTGCTGCACTACTGTTCCTCACTGTCTTCCGTGTTACACCTCCCTCTCTCCATCTCTTGGATCTAGGAGGTTCTCAGCACAAAGATCCTGGGTCCAAAGGATGTGCTCTACTCCTGGCTCTTCTTTCTTGGCTGTAGTGAAATCGTCCCTCCTTGCCTCTGGGATGGCACATTTTAAGCCTATCGGGATGGCAGAACTGACCAGTCCCCTTGTTAGGGTTCCATACACCTTATTTGCATGGTCCCACCCCAACAAGACTGTCATGAACCTTATTTACATTATTAGCAAGCTATCCAGTCCCCTTGGTGGGCTATAAGCACCTCTTTTGCATAGTCCCACCCAGTCATTTGGTGAGAGTTATAAAGACTCTGGCTAGAAGAGCCATGTTAAATAATTCACTGTACTGAATGTTTGCATTCCAGAATTCCACTTGACTAAAAAGAATGTTTACTTTTTAAGGTATAGAAATAATCAAAGTTTATTGATCCCTGCAGTCTGTGACCTCACCATAAATTTCACTCATCTCATTTGTGGATCTTGGATTAAGACAGTTGGAAAGAGGGTTAAATATTCTCTACTTTAGATAAATTCAAAATATGAAGCATACCGATTTGTAGAAATGACAAAATTAGGGGCTCTTTACAAAGCCTTCACAATATTGGTTGTTTAAGTAGCAAAAATTTAAAAGTATCCAGTTTGCAATAGATGTCCAAACATTATCTGGGTCATATAAAGTTTGGTGGACCAGTATCTTTGATATCTGATAGCTGAACTAATGTATACAGGTTGTGTGCTAAATCCCTCCCCACACCATGCTTTCTAGTATGGCAGTTTTTTTCACACTTACAAATTGAAGTGGGGAAGCACAATTGATTTAACTTTTAGTATGACCTTCTTAGCTGGTGAAATATTTGAGTAAGATGCTGAAATTAAAGCTGCCACTATTTGTATCATAAAACAGGCCTTGGAAATGCTAGGTGGAGACGTTCCCCTACTCCTTGAGGTAAAGAGCAAAGGGAAAGATAATTGGCTTTCTGAAAGGTCAAGATATTTGAGACATCGTTTGGGAAAGCCCTTACCTAAGATAATCCTTAAGGATCTTTTGTATGGATTTAGTATTGTCACTGCCTTCAGCTTCCCTTTCCTTAGAGAGTCCAGAGAACAGTTAAAGGGTCCTGTGTTAGAGGTTTAGTATGACCAAGAGCCTTGTGGAGAAAAAGAGATCCTAAGACTAGCCTTTTATTTAATTTACTTCTCTCTGTCTAGTCTAGGTCTGTGGTGTACCGAATTAATTCGATTTAGGAAAGAGCTTCTTCAGCTTTCAAATACTCAGACATTTATAAGGTGTTTGAAATTTTTGTGGCAGTGTATCTGTATGTGTGAAGAGCAGTATAGTGTAATGGTTAAAAGAATGAGTTTTGAAGCTAAATGAGTTGGAACCCTGGCTCTACCATTTATTGGTTGTATGACTTTGGGCAAGTTATTTAAATGACAATCTTCTCATCTGTAAAATGGGAAAATTACTAGGAGCTAGTTAGTAAATGTAAAGTACTTAGAAATGTGCCTGGCATTTAGTAAATGTTCAGTAAATATTAGTTATTATCATTAGTATAATAGTTATGACCAAAAACCAAACCCATTGCCGTCAAGTCGAATAGAACTGCCCCATAGTGTTTCCAAAGCTGTAATCTTTATGGAAACAGACTGCCACATCTTTCTCCCGTGGAGCAGCTGGTGGGTTTGACTTGCTAACGTTTCGGTTAGCAGCCGAGTGCTTAACCACTATGCCGCCAGGGCTCCTGGAGTAGTAGTTATAACAGCAGTAATTATAATTTCTCTGAAAGTCAGTCAAGTCACCCATCCATCCCTACCATCTTCTCCATAGCCCCCAAAACCTAGGCATGTGGCTTATAAAGTTAAAATCCTTTGTCTGAAGCAGTACCATCCAGTAGAAATTTCTGTGATGATGGAAATGTTCTGTATCTGTGCTGTCCAATTCAGTAGCCACTAACCACACGTGGCTAATGGTGACTGTCTTGGACAGCACAGGTCTAAAGTGTTGGAGGCACTAGAGATTTGAAAATTATTGCTGTATGTGTCAGGTTCCCTCTGTTCTGTTGCTGTCACTGACTGTACTGCATCTAGTTTGTTTAGTATTTTTGTGAGTTTAGGATTAAAATCAAGCCAGATGTTCCAACTGGGGAATATTCTGTATGTTTCTTCATAGTCTTTCCTCGTTTGGTTTTATGTGTCCTTATGTTTTACCAGTACTTTTCTTAACTGTGATTAGTTTTTCCCCTTAAGAGGTTTGTATTCTTATACTCCCCTTTAATCTCTTTAAACCCAGAACTGGTAAATCTTGGTTTGCCTTTCCTCGTAAAGTATTGATCAGTTTATTTCAAAAGATGGTACAGGAAGCACGTGGTAAAAACAAGTAGGAGCAGACCAAAACTTATTATGTTAACTGTTGCTTGTGTGTGTGTGCCTCTATGCATGTGTGTGTGTTTTAGGTGAAAGTTTACATAGCAAATTGGGTTTCCACCATTTAACAATTTTTATACAACTTCTTCTATGACATTGGTTCCATTTTCCATAATGTATCAACATTCTCATTATTTCCATTCTTTTTGTTCTGTTTCCATTAATCTAGCTTTCCTGCCCCTTCTTAGCTTCTCATCTTTGTTTTAGAGTAAATTTTGACCATTTGGTCTCATATAGTTGATTATTTAAGGGAGCACAGCATTCACGGGTGATATTGTTTATTTTATAAGCCAGTCTATTGTTTGAATGAAAGGTGACCACCAGGAGCGGCTTCAGTTCCAAGTACAAAGGATATCTTAGGGCACTAGTCTCAGGGGTTCCTCTAGCCTCTGTCAGTCTAGTAATTAACCATTGCATTTTGTTTCCTTATCACATGCAATGTATTTTATTTACTGTCCTGGGACTTGGAATAACTTCCCTTTCATGCCACCTGCTGTTAGTTATAAATTTATTTCTATTGTTATTTCCTCTTACACTTTCTTGAACTAAATAGCCACTCTGCCAGGAATACTTTAACCATATACTAGTGTTAAATCTGTCCACTGGTTCAATTCTATCCTCATAAACGCCATTCCACATAGATAGCAGTACTGTCAGATATCTGTGGCTAACTGATCTGGTATTAGCTTCCATATTAATTTGCCTTACCAATAATAACAACACCAGGCACTGTTCTAAATGCACTGCCTGATTTAACTCATTTAATCTTCACCATCACCCTATGAGGCAGGTGCTATTGTTGTTCCATTTTATAGATAAAGAAACTGAGGCAGAGAGAGGTTTGGTAACTAATCTGAGTTTCATGGCCAGTTAAGTGGCAGGGCTGGGATATGACTCCAGTGGGTGGCTCTTGAGCCTATGCCCTTAACCATAGTTCCTCATATTAAACTCTTGGTGCTAATTGTGACTTGGAATTCAGAATTTTTCAGGCTTTAGAATGTGAGTATGATGCATATTCTTTTATAATACCTCTGGTAGGGTCTGGAACAGCACCCTGTAATCAGACTTACTAATATTTCTACAGCAAAACATACAGATATTCACAATATTGGATTATGTGAATAATCAATGAGTAGATTAAATAAAGACTATACATAGGCTGATATCATTTCAGGTCAGGTTTTGTCACTAAATGTGTTTTGAAAAAATTAGATTTTCAGAGCTCTGAGGATTTTGGAATTTTGAATAAGGAATTGAGGATCTGTACTACGTATAGCCTCTCACACAGGCCTTCATCAAATGGAGAAAGTTTAAGGGAGTAGCAGGAAAAGGGAGTTGTGTTGAATCCATATTTCTCATTTTAAAAAACTGAAATAACTTTGTTTTTCCCCAGTCACAATGGGAAACTATCACTTTTTGCAAAGTTCAGTCAGTTCTAAAAAACTTTTTATGAAGAAGGAAATGAAATCACTTCTAATGTTACCATTCAGAGAGATCGACTGTTACTGACCTTCCAGACTTTCTTCTTTGTGTATGAACACATACAGGAAAAAAAGATTACTTTTAAGTGGGATTAATTTGCCCATATTCATTTTCCTTTTCTGCCATCAGCTGAATGTGTGACCTGGGGAAAATTAACTTAATCACTCTGTGCCTCAGTTTCCTCATCCATAAAATGGGGATTATAATAATGCCTACCTTGTAGGGATTTTGAAAGGCTTAAGTGAATTAATATGTGTAAACAGTGCCTTTACCATAGTGCCCATCAACTAGTAGGCTATTATTCACTTAATAGTGGACACTGTTCCAAGACAATAAATATAGCACCACATAATTTTTAATGATCACATAGTATCCTTTTGTATGAATATTCCTTGATTTATTTAAACACTGCAAATGAACATCCTTGTATCTATTTCTTTTTACATTGTATCTCATTAGAATTAATGAGTTATCTCATTAGAATTAATGAGAAATGGAATTGCTGACTCAAAGCATATGTACTTTAAAAATTTTTATAGAGATCATCAGTTTACATTTAAAATTCTATTTTTATTTCCGTATGTGGCTGTTTTGGAGACACTTGCTCTGCTGCTTCACTTGATTTTAAAAGCCAGGATCCCCAATATCCCAAATCCAGATTTTAATCTGGAAGGTTTAAAATACTACTATACTGAAGTCTATGTATGTATATGTGTATGTATGTGTATGTGTGTGTGTATGTTTATATATATGTATATAAATGTATGTGGGAGCCCTGGTGGTGCAGTGGTTAAGAGCTTTGGCTGCTAACCAAAAAGTTGGCAGTTTAAATTCACCAGCCACCCCTTGGAAACCCTATGGGGCAGTTCTACTCTGTTCTGTATGGTCGCTATGAGTCAGAGTTGACTGAACAACAATGTTGTTGTTGTTAGGTGCTGTCAAGTCGATTCCAACTCATAGGGACTATATGTACAACAGAATGAAACACTAGCCCGGTCCTGCGCCATCCTCACAATCCTTGCTGTGCTTGAGCCCATTGTTGCAGCCACTCTGTCAGTCCATCTCTTTGAGGGTCTTCCTCTTTTTTGCTGACCTGCTACTTTACCAAGCATAATGTCCTTCTTCAGGGACTGATACCTCCTGATAACATGTCCAAAGTACATGAGATGAAGTCTCACCATCCTTGCTTCTAAGGAGCATTCTGGCTGTACTTCTTCCAAGACAGATTTGTTCATTCTGTATATTCCATATTCTTCGCCAACACCATAATTCAAAGGCATGAGTTCTTCTTCGGTCATCCTTATTCATTGTCCAGCTTTCGCACGCATATGAGGCAAATTGAAAACACCATGACTCGAGTCAGGCGCACCTTAGTCTTCAAGGTGCCATCTTTGCTTTTCAACACTTTAAAGAGGTCTTCTGCAGCATACTTGCCTAGTGCAATGCATCTTTTGATTTCTTGATTGCTGCTTCCATGAGTATTGATTGTGGATCCAAGTAAAACGAAATCCTTGACAACTTTCGTCTTCTCCGTTTATTGTGATGTTGCTTTTTGGTCCAGTTGTGAGGATTTTTGTTTTCTTTATGTTGAGGTGTAATCCATACTGAAGGCTGTGGTCTTTGCTCTTCATCAGTAAGTACTTCAGGTCCTCTTCACTTTCAGCAAGCAAGGTTGTGTCATCTGCATAATGCAGGTTGTTAATGAGTCTTCCTCCAATCCTGATGCCCCGTTCTTCTTCATAGAGTCCAGCTTCTCGGATTATTTGCTCAGCATACAGATCAAATAGGTATGGTGAAAGGATACAACCTTAACACACACCTTTCTTGACTTTAAACCACTCAGTATCCCCTTGTTCTGTTTGAATGACTGCCTCTTGATCTATGTACAGGTTCCTCACGAGCACGATTAAGTGTTCTGGAATTCCCATTCTTCACAGTGTTATCCATAATTTGTTATGATCCACACAGTCAGATGCCTTTGCATAGTCAGTAAAACACAGGTAAACATCTTTCTGGTATTCTCTGCTTTCAGCCAGGATCCATCTGACATCAGCAATGATATCCCTGGTCCCATGTCCTCTTCTGAATCTGGCTTGAAGTTCTGGCAGTTCCCTGTCAAGTGTACTGCTGCAGCTGCTTTTGAATGATCTTCAGCAAAATTTTACTTGCCTGTGATACTAATGATATTGTTCTATAATTTCCACATTCATTTGGATCTCCTTTTTTGGGAATAGGCATAAATGTGAATCTCTTCCAGTAAGTTGGTCAGGTAGCTGTCTTCCACATTTCTTAGCATAGACAAGTGAGCACTTCCGGCACTGCATCCATTTGTTGAAACATTTCAGTTGGTATTCTGTCAATTCCTGGAGCCTTGTTTTTCACCAGTGTCTTCAGTGCAGCTTGGACTTCTTTCGGTACCATCAGTTCCTGATCATGTGCTGCCTTGTGAAATGGTTGAATGTCAACCAGTTCTTTTTGGTATAGTGACTCTGTATATTCCTTCCGTCTTCTTTTGATGCTTCCTATGCCGTTCAATATTTTGTCCATAGAGTCCTTGAATATTGCAATTTTTTCTTCAGTTCTTTCAGCTTGAGAAATGCTAGGCGTGTTCGTCCCTTTTGGTTTTCTAACTCCAGGTCTTTGCACATTTCATTATACTACTTTACTTTGTCTTCTCAAGCTGCCCTTTGAAATCTTCTGTTCACCTGTTTTACTTCATCATTTCTTCCATTCACTTTAGTTACTCTAAGAGCAAGTTTCAGAGTCTCTTCTGACATCCATTTCGGTTTTTTCTTTCTTTCTTGTCTTTTTAATGACCTTTTGCTTTCTTCATGTGTGATGTCCTTGATGTCATTCCATAACTTGTCTGGTCTTCGGTCATTAGTGTTCAACATGTCATATCTATTCTTGAGATGATCTCTAAATTCAGGTGGGATATACTCAAGGTCATACTTTGGCTGTCTTGGACTTGTTCTAATTTTCTTCAGTTTCAACTTAAACTTGCATATGAACAATTGATGATCTGTTCCACGGTTGGCCCCTGGCCTTGTTCTGACTAATGATATTGAGCTTCTCCATTGTCTCTTTCCACAGATGTAGTTGCTTTTGATTCCCGTGCATTCCATCTGGCAAGCTCCACGTGTATAGTCGCCGTTTATGTTGGTGAAAAAAGGTATTTGCAATGAAGAAGTCATTGGTCTTGCAGAATTCTATTATGTGATCTCTGGCATCATTTCTGTCACCAAGGCCGTATTTTCCAACTACCAATCCTTCTTCTTTGTTTCCAACTTTCGCATTCCAATCACCAGTAATTATCAGTGCATCCTGATGGCATGTTCCATCAATTTCAGACTGCAGAAGCTGTAAAAATCTTCAGTTTCTTCATCTTTGGCCTTAGTGGTTGGTGTGTAAATTTGAATAGTCGTATTAACTGGTCTTCCTTGTAGGCGTATGGATGTTATCCTATCACTGACGGCATTGTACCTCAGGATAGATCTTAAAATATTCCTTTTGACGATGAATGCAGCACCATTCCTCTTCAAGTTATCATTCCCAGAATAGTAGACCATATGATTGTCTGATTCAAAATGGCCAGTACCAGTCCATTTCAGCTCACTAATGCCTAGGATATCGATGTTTATGTGTTCCATTTCATTTTTGACTATTTCCAATTTTCCTAGATTCATACTTCATACATTCCATGTTCAGATTATTAATGGATGTTTGCAGCTGTTTCTTCTCATTTTGAGTCTTGCCACATCAGCAAATGAAGATCTTGAAAGCTTGACTCCATCCACATCGTTAAGGTCGACTCCACTTTGAGGAGACAGCTCTTCCCCAGTCATCTTTTGAGTGCCTTCTGACCTGAGGGGCTCATCTTCTGGCACTGTATCAGACAATGTTCTGCTACTATTCATAAGGTTTTCGCTGGCTAATTCTTTTCAGAATTAGACTGCTGGGTCCTTCTTCCTAGTCTGTCTTAGTCTGGAAGCTCAGCTGAAACCTGTCTGCCATGGGTGACCCTGCTGGTGTTTGAATACCAGTGGCATAGCTTCCAGCATCACAGCAACACACAATCCCCCACATTATGACAAACTGACAGAGACATGGGGGCAACAGCAATGGGTGGGTTTATATATATGTGTGTGTGTGTATGAAGTCTGTTTTCTATATATATTTTTGTTTTGTTTTGTTTTGTTTTTTTTTTTTTTTGCTTTTTCTGATCATTTCACAGTACTTATGAGTTCCAGGTTAGGAGCAAGAACTTGAAGATTTGTTTGGCATTTCACAAATTAAATCATTTTTGAATGACAGTAGCATTTTAACTAGACTATTACATTAAGTGTTCTAGCTGGGCTTGGAGGCTTTCCCCAGGGAAGGCTTTAACCAGAAAATCACAAGACTACATACGGACAACAGGTCATGAGTAGACCCTTAGCCATGATTCCTGTGGGATAGGATACAAGGGTAGAAAGAACTAACTTATGGACTACCTCCACCAGTGTGTCCACGCTGCTGGTTGACACGGGAACAGTTCATAGAGAAGATTGATTTATGTGGTCAGATCCTGTCTGATTTGGTCTCTGTTCTACTAGGAAGGTATTCAAAATAGTTAATGCCACTTTTTCTTAGACACTCACTCCCTATTCTGAGGACTGTTACCTTCTCAGTAAATCACATTAAGTTACCCTTAAGTTGGATCACAAGGAGGACAGTCCTCTGTTCCACCTTTTCAACCTTATGACTATGTAAGTGATACCATTAAAGCCATCTGAGCAAAGCTTTTCACACCATGTTCCCATAACCCCTTGCTTCAGATAGGGGGATGCCAAGCTGTCCATTTACACTGGAGCACCTCAGCCACTATCAGATTAATACTGTGTTGGGATTCCTTCTGCTTAAGATTTCCTTTGAAAAATTCTTTAATTTTAACAAAAATTTTGATATTCCAATATTTACTGACACCTGGGTGTTGAAACAAATTGCTGTGGTCTTAAGCAAACTAAAGGCAACGTGTAGAGTAAGGGATTGGGGGGAAATGTCACTTGTTATTTCAAAGACAAAAGCTCTGAAGGAAGCATTTTGCTCCTGTGGGACATGTGTTATCCCTATAGTTTTCCAGCATAAGCCAAGTTTCTGTTTTTTCAAAATCTGGTCAGTGTAGCTCAGAGATCCAGCCTGAAGAGCCTAAGTAGCCACTTTTGGTGTGAGGCCTGCAGTTTTATTGGAATCCCTTCACAGCCAGCCTTAAAAGTCTGCACCATTTGTGCTAGTCTGAGCTGTCTGACCATGTGAGGCCCATAGCTGGGGTCCTAACACTGACTCATAGGGCAAGGGAGAACTGAACTCTCCCTCCTTTTGTATCTGTGGTAGCAGCAGTTGTTTTTAAATCACATCTAGGTATCTAGCCTCTATATGTACTCCTCCCTGGATCTCATTATAGTCTTTCCTTTGTGACATCTGCTAAGCTAATTAAAGGAATGGGCAGTTGAGTCATTTCTTGAGCACCTGCTATGTGCCAGATACTGTGTTAGGTGCTTTGAGTCATTATTTAATATTCATCTCCATTTTCAGGGGAGCAAACTAAGCCTGAGAGAGGCTCATTAACTTTCCTCTAACTCAGATTTCTCCAAGTTAATTATAAACTATGCATAAATTGGTAATAGTCTTCTCTGAGACCTGCAAACCCTGTTTTGTCTTCTCTTTCCCGTATGCTTTCTAGTGTTGATTCCCATTTTGTCACTCTTCCAGGGGAAGGCTAAACCCTAGACAGCCTGCCTATATCTTGTTGTGAGACCCTGAATCCTAACCATAGTGTTATTGACTTCTCTCAGGGTCCTATCCTTCCCCCAAAGCCGGAGCAACTCTGGTCATGTACAAGGACTTGCTGGTGCTGTTTGGTGGCTGGACACGGCCAAGCCCTTATCCCCTACACCAACCAGAGAGATTCTTTGATGAAATACACACTTACTCACCCTCTAAAAACTGGTAAGCTGCAGCAATAAGATGTTTAAAATCTGGAATAGGTTTTTAATCAATGGATTTTTTTTTTTTTTTTTTTAATTTTTTTTTGTGTCAGGAATCCCTTTGAGAATTTGATGGAAACTATGGGCTGTTTTCCCAGAAAAAAAAAAGACAAAGGTACATACGTATAGATTTTGCCTAGAGTTTCAAAGGGTTTATAGGACCCCTTTAAGACCCTTAGTTAAGAACCCTTATTCCAAAGAGAACAAGTGGAAGAGATTTATTCCTATTCCAAGAAAAATGAATGAGCCAATTGAAGAACCGGGAGCTCTTCAGCTTTGGCTGCCGGTCTCCCAGGAGTGCTGTAGATCCAAATGATTCCTTACTCTCTGCTACGTCCCCAAAACTGACTCTAAATTATTTTTAAAATACATCTTTTCTAAATGACAGCATCCCCTGTTTCTTGTAATAAATACTCAGTACAGGGCTCTTGGTAGCTGCTACTGATCAAGACTAGTAAATGGGAGAAATTGCAGGTGATGCTCTCTCAGCCAACTTCAACAATAGGCTGAAGCAGCCAAGGAGCCATGATAGCATCCCTTGTCATCGTCTCATCTCTCCACTCTACCTCCAAACCATACACATTGAGAACTTGAAAGTGAAAGGCATAAACACCTATGCTATTCTCCATTATTATCCCAACAATATCTCTAGTGAAGGTGATGATAGGATTGTCATTTTAAATGCTGCCTACTTACTGTTTTCCACTTTAAACATGTAGGACCAGAAGCAGATGGTGCTGACTGCTTGATTTCCACCTGTTTCGTTTTTTTTTAACATTAGGTGGAACTGCATTGTGACAACCCACGGGCCACCTCCCATGGCTGGCCACTCCTCCTGTGTGATAGACGATAAAATGATTGTCTTTGGTGGCTCCTTAGGATCCCGGCAAATGTAAGTATATTTAGTTTGCTGCATATCAACCTGAGGTTTAGTATTCCTGAGCACGGCTCTCATTAATCTGCTTAGTTGTCTCACTGTAGCATTCCTTTCTTTGATCTCTTGGTCACACACCAGTAAGTTGAAGAACTTGCTCCATAAAATCAGGGTTATGTGGAATCTCTTTTTGTTTGGTCTGCAGTTCTATTCAGTAGGATCAGATTCTGATGGCACCTTCACCCTGCCTGCTTCTACAGAGAGCCCACCTTCCAAGAAGCAAAGTACTTTTACATGCACTGCTTTGTTACCCAGCTCATGCTCTTTGGACTTTAGAGAAGGAGAGAGGCAGATGGACAGGACAGGTGGAAATTGTGGACTCCCCAAGTAGGGTGGGATAAGGGAGGGGTGTAGGAGCAAGAAAACTGTGTCAAGCTGTTCTCCCTTGCACTGTCCTCTCCACCTCTGGCTGTAACTGGCCAGCTCAGACCAGAGTCAAGAGCCAGAGCAATCCATCTGAATCATAATTTATGTGATTCAGCAGTAGCAGCAGTTCAGTCATTCTCCCTGTGCTCTGAAATGGAGGTGATGAACTGTCAGCAATAAAGCCATTCCAGACCCAATCCTGTCCCTTTGTAGACGGGTTACTCTTCATCATCATGTTTTGAAATGGTTGAGAGAGAGACTGGGAGCTACCTCCAGATGAGAGGGCTTAGGACTTGAGGTACTGGAGGTGTCGTACCTATTTTCTTGTGTGTGAATAAGTGACCATAAAATATGACTGCCATCCAGAAGTCTGTCCTTGCCATTCTGGTCCCTTGAGGGTTGGGAATGCCAATTTACTCTTGTTAAAATTTACTGTAGCATTCGTTAGGCACTGTGACATTACTTTTTGTAGCCAGAATTGATAAATCCCTATAACTCCTGGGCATCGATGGAGTTGCCTTTTGAACATTTTTTGTCTTCATATGGTTTTTGCATTTAAAAGACTATAGCTTGATCAGTAGCTAGTTCCTGCTATTACCAGGTAACTTTTACTTTTGATACTAGCGTGTGGCTACAAACATGATTCAAATGAAGCCTTATGGGTCAGTGGAAAGAGCAAAGGTTTGAGTCTCAAGATGGGTTCTTTATAAATGTAACCTCATTTATACCAGGTCTTTAGAATAGTAGAATTATTTCTATTTTATAATTAAGTAAACCAGAGTTAGATTAAATTAAGTGACTTGCTCAAAGTTGCAGAGCTGGGATTCCACAGCAGTCTTTCTGGTTTGGAAGCCCCCAAACTCTGCCAGTTGAGTGGGCCATCCCTGAAGCCTCCTCCAGCTCTGTGTGAAAGTGAAGGTGGTGCAGGTTTACCAGCTGGACGCAGGCATGTGGAATTCCCCCACTGTTGTGATCCCCGGGACCTCCCACCTCCTTCACCCTATGTCCTTATTTCACAGGAGCAACGATGTCTGGGTCCTGGACCTCGAGCAGTGGGCATGGTCCAAACCGAACATCTCCGGTCCCAGTCCTCATCCTCGAGGTGGCCAGTCTCAGGTGCTCAGGAATTAAAATAACTATTCAGCAAACACTATAGCATCTTTCAGTTAGGACGGGAGAGGGAGGAGGGAGCCAGGTAAGACGCCAATATGCACTAACCCAGAGAGAGTTTATTATTCTTTTTTGCTGGTGTTCATTTTTCATCTTCTAATGGGTTGTATTTATTTATAGTGGGTTTATATTATGTCTCTCCCTCCCACTGCATTTACTTTGCTATTCCATTTCTCCAGAGAACCTTGCATTTTATGTGGTTGACACTCTATTGTTAATATTTGATCAACAAAGAATATATACCACTCAGGTTAATCATCAGTAATTTGTTCACAGAGATCAGAATTTACAAGGTTTTGGGAGAATGGAGAGCCTATAATAACTAGAATACTCTTATTTGGGAACTGGGTAGGCTATTTTCATATACCACTGAAGCATAGGAAGACAGATACCTTTATATGTCTTTGTAGGTTTATTTTAAACTTCTTCCTCTTCCCAGATTGTCATAGATGACACAACTATCTTAATCCTTGGAGGATGTGGTGGTCCCAATGCTGTGAGTATGCTTGTGTGGCATTTTTATTCACATGCTCTTAAATGTTCAAAAGTGGCTGCTTCTGTTTCATTTTGTAAGTGTGTCCAAGACCATTTCCATGGCATTTTCATTTAGAGAATGCCTTTTCCAACTTGGATAGGTAACCTGTTATTTTTTGGCCTTTTTCTCCAAGTTCTTTTAGGGGGAGATGGGAATGCTTTTGATTGGAGGCATTCATCTCTTGAGTATTCATGTCTATAGTCTTCCTATCCTCACTTTCTCTTTAGGCTGTGAGGTTTGTTGCTATTATTTTTTCAAGGAGGTAGAACAGAAAAGTAGATTGAAAACTACCAGAGTCCACATGAAATTTATTTAATGATAGAGATTCAGAAGGTTATAGACATGTTATTATCTACCCTTAAATACAAACACACACAAAACAATGGGCAAGATTCAAAACCACTTATGATTCATGAGTACTAGGCTGGTGGTAAGATAAGGGAATGAAGGCATGGCTGAATGCATGTACAACTGAACAGATAACAGAAAGTTTTGCTCTTCTTTCTGAAGAGCCCATACACTTTCTAGACCAGACAGCACAGCTTTGAGACTCTAGCTCTGTGTATGTGTTTTTTAACATGTACCACATTTGAGTCCTGCTGTTGGACCTTCTCTTACAGCTGTTCAAGGATGCCTGGTTACTGCATATACACTCAGGTCCCTGGGCCTGGCAGCCACTCAAGGTAGAAAATGAAGATCATGGGGCCCCAGAACTGTGGTGCCACCCAGCTTGCCGGGTAAGCAAGGAATTGACAGGCCAGCAGGAGATGAGGTCCTAAAGTGTAAAATCAAATTAAGTTGTCAGATTACGAAGGAAATGTGTACAGAAATAGAAAACACCTTGGTGTCATAAAAGAGATGGACATAAACCATAATTCCTTGGGCATTTCTCTATATATGAGCTCTACCAGATAACTTGTATGGGTCCCACTTGCCCTTTAAGTCCCAACTTCAAGCATCTCTTTGTGAAACTTTCCCCAGAGTATCTTAAATTCTACCCCTATTCTTTGGACATAACTCTACTGATAGCACATGTCACACTAAAGCAACGAATTATTCCCATGTTTGTCCCCTTCTAGCCTCATTTTTATGTCTATGTCTCAGGTACCTACAAAATGCCTGGCATGTTCTAGATGTTCATTATAAAATGTTTGGTGGTTCAATGAGCAATCAAATTTGTACAAGAGTCTGTGAGCACATACTGTTTGTCTTCCAGGTGGGGCAGTGTGTGGTGGTCTTCAGCCAAGCTCCTAGTGGAAGAGCCCCCCTGAGCCCCAGTTTGAACTCTCGCCCATCACCCATCAGTGCCACTCCTCCAGCCCTTGTTCCTGAAACCCGAGAGTACCGTTCTCAGTCTCCAGTAAGGAGTATGGATGAAGCTCCTTGTGTTAACGGCCGCTGGGGGACACTGAGGCCCAGGGCTCAAAGGCAGACCCCCTCAGGTTCCCGGGAAGGGAGTCTTTCCCCAGCCAGAGGAGATGGTTCTCCCATTCTCAATGGTGGAAGTTTATCTCCAGGAACAGCAGCTGTAGGTGGGTCTTCCTTGGACAGCCCTGTACAGGCTATATCTCCAAGTGCTCCATCTGCCGCTGAAGGATATGACCTAAAAATGGGACTTTCTGTGACCCCCCGACGAGGATCACTACCAGATCAGAAAGATCTGAGATTAGGATCAATAGATCTGAATTGGGATCTCAAACCCACTTCCAGTAGCAATCCCGTGGATGGCGTGGACAACAGGACAGTTAGGGGAAGTGTGAGACACCCTCCTGAACAGACAAATGGTGTGCATACCCCACCACATGTGGCCAGTGCCCTCGCAGGGGCTGTCTCCCCAGGTGCCCTGCGTCGGAGCCTGGAAGCCATCAAAGCAATGTCATCCAAAGGCCCCTCGGCCTCTGCGGCATTAAGTCCTCCTCTGGGGTCTTCTCCAGGCTCCCCTGGGAACCAGAGCCTGAGTAGTGGAGAAACCATGCCCATCCCCCGCCCAGGGCCTGCTCAAGGGGACGGACATTCCTTACCTCCCATTGCCCGCCGTCTGGGCCACCACCCTCCACAGTCCCTAAATGTTGGCAAACCCCTGTACCAGAGTATGAACTGCAAGCCCATGCAGATGTATGTGCTGGACATTAAAGACACCAAGGAGAAGGGGCAGGTCAAGTGGAAAGTATTCAATAGCAGTTCTGTGGTTGGACCTCCTGAAACCAGCCTGCATACAGTGGTGCAAGGCAGGGGTGAACTCATCATATTCGGAGGGCTCATGGACAAGAAACAGAATGTGAAATACTATCCGAAAACAAACGCCTTGTACTTTGTGCGAGCAAAGAGATAATATGTTCTAAACCCCTTTCCCTTTCTGTGGCTTTTAATTTGGAATTTTCCAGTGTGCAAGCATTTGGACTGAGAATTGGGAAAACAAAGAACAAAATTATTCCCATAAACCAAAACCCCGTTTCCCAACCTAACTCACTTCAGGCTGGGATTAAATCTCCATTAAGAAGAAAATTATATATAAATATATATATATATATATATTATATAGCCAACTCTGTTTACAAAAGGGGAGAGATCTCCGTCCTGGTTCAGATAAAATTGTTGCTGTGTTTTAGCAGAGGCTGTGCTGCCTTTTTCTACTTTGCTGGTAACTAGACCAAGAATTTAAGGAACAGACTAATATCAGTAACTTTCCAAAAGAAACTGAAGAGCCCCCTGTAAGTCTTTATGTGGCCTTTTCAGAGTTAGAAAAAGAAAGGGCATGTGTTAGGTATAAAGGTGGAGGTTTTCAGATTCACACGCTTCAGGTGCTGGCAGGGTAAAAGTAACCTATAAAAAACTGTTCTTCCCCTTCTTCTCTTAAAACTACTGAGGAACTGTGAAAACTTCTCTTTGAGGTAATGCCCTAGGCCTGGCCCCATTCTGCCCTTTATCACTGGGGAAGTTACCCAGTGAGGAATTTGGTTCCACATTTGTGTGCCAGGATCATGGTGAAGCAATGTTTATGCAGCTGACACCTGTCTGCCTAGTCCATTAGTCTTTTGAGTGCTCCCTACATGTCTCAGAAAACATTTGGTGTCTGATTGTGGAATTTTCTGACAATCAATATTTGGTTGCAAGTTGCCAAATACCACATTTGTTTTTCCTTTTTGTTCCTAAAAACTTGGTCCTTGGAGGCTATGTTTTCCATTTGTAAACTTTTTTTTTTTTTTGGTATACGTAAACTTTCTAAGCCCTAAAACCTTTCTCTCTTTCTGAGTTTCTGTTTCTTTTACAAAAGCCCAGGTGCCTAGAGAAATAAGACACTTCTTAGAAATATTTCTAGAACTCTTTTCCTGGTGTCACTAGGGAACCAGTAAGAAATTCCAAGATGCCAGTATCATGAGAGATCCTTAAAACACCAGAAGATACTGTTTATTCCTTATGGACTTCTTTTTATTTCCAAAACATGTTGGGCACACCCACCATATTTGTAGAACGTGGAAATAGATCCCGGAAGGGAATCCCGACAACAGTTCCTTCCAGAAACTGTTTTTTCCCTTGTTGTGAACATGCATTTTCTGCCTGGCTGTTGAACCAGTGATTGCGGTGCGTATCATGTACTTGACGTCCATGACGTATGGCTGACCTTGACAACAGCTCCGTCCTTTGTGCTTGCCTTGTTCGTGTGTCACCCAAATAGGGCTTGGTTTTTCACTTTCTCTTCATTCAGAGATAAGGTGTGTCCGAGTAGAGCATTTCTTTGGGTGATACAGGAAATTACAAGTTACTAGCCTCTAAACTATGCTCTGGACATAGGAAATGTCAGAATAAGTACATTTCAAATGGCACCACTTACATGTGGCTTTTTGGTGATTTCTCATCAGTGGAAAGAGAATTTTTGTTTTGCCTTTAGAATTTAAATTTAGATTTCAAGACATTGCATTTCCTACCCCCCTTTTTTCTTGTTACCATTTCCCAAGCACAAGCCTAGCTTCAGCTGGCCCTGGGTCCTGGCTTCCAGCCAGCACTTAGCAGTCTGTCTGCTAAGTGTGTTTTCTCCTGTGACATCATGTTGAATAGTTTCCCCGAACCATCTGCTTTTACACTGTGGTCTTAGTGGAAAAGCCCCCCTGGTGACAGGCCGAGGAAAGGGCCAGGTCCTGGAGAGGAGTATGTATCCCAGAAACTGTTCCACATGCCCCCTTAGATGAGAAAACTATCATGTGCCTACTTACTGTGGTGTCCAACTGCTCGAAGTGCAGTGCTTGGCTTTCCAGACTCCCTGCTCTGGGGCTGTTGCCAGTCCTTCCTTGGCAAAGACTGTTAGATCATGTAGAGTCCTTACTCACAAGAGCAATCTAGCCCAGAAGGTTAGCAATTTAGACATTACTGCTGTTCTGAACCTTGCTTATGACGTTGCATTTGTTCATGGACAACGCCTCCAAACTCAATTCCTATTTGATTATAAAGTATTTGGAAGCCTGAAAACTCAGAATCTCAACTTTGTAATCTTTCCCTTTGTCCTGTGGCCTTCCTAAGCCAGCTGTTAACCTGGTCTGCTTTCCCCAAGTAGGCAGACAACAGAGATGATGATTCTCTTAGAAAGTAGCCCATCCTCTGAACTCTTTGGCATCCCAGTATTACCCACACCACTGGGAACCAGACTGTCCGTTCACAGCTCTTTAAGAAAACTGCCTCGTTGGCACCTGGTGGTGTTGGCCTTGGTGGCTTCTGGGCACCGTGGACATGTACCTTGGGAGGACAGCTCAGCACAGTCAAGGTGATTGTCTCCTCAGGCCCTCATGAGGCGGCATGCACAGTGGAACTTCACGTGTCTCAGCTGAGGTGAGCAGTCCACAGGGCTGTGGATGCTTTGTTAGATCAGATTTAACCACAGCTCTGTTTTCGACATGATGCCGATTTTGTCTTAAAAGTCGCTGAGAAAAATGAGAGATTTTTTTTTTTTTTACATCCTCAGGAGCACCTAAAGCAAATATTTATCAGTATTTAAGTATTTAAAATATGTTTTGTTTCTACTTGAAGCTTTAATCCTCTTCCATTCCTGCAAGTGTGCCTTCGAGAGCCCCCATGTCATATTGACTTCACTGACCACCTTGTTGACCTCTTGTGCGAACTGTCGTCTCTTCCTACCCTCTTGGACAGAGCTCCCTGTTCTCTCATTTCACAGGTTGTGCAGCAGAGAGGGTTCTGTACTTTGGTCATGCATTTCCACACTTGGATGGTGGGCTCCACAACCCCACCCTACCCCCACGTTTTGGGAGCACAAATTAAGTGTTGAAACAAGATTAAATTTAGTTTTAAGGCAATACTGGGCTTACTCTCCTTCCAGCCAAATCTGCAAATTGACTTGATTTTAATGTTTGAGTTTTATAGCAAGAGCTGAAACCAGGAACTATCTTAGGAACTGTGTTGGAACTCTTTTTAAAAAAGAAGAGGCGGAAGAAAAAACCAACTTTAAGAAGTCTTGACCTTTGAGGACGAAAGCCACCAGGCAATGGCTTCTGCTTTGCTTCTTTCTTTCCCCTGAAAAGTGATATTGCTGGTTGGCTTGTCTGTCTGTGCTTTATCCTTGTGATGATCCTGGCATGGTGATGTGCTCTGCTTTGCGATATTCCTGGTCTGTTAACCAGCTCACAGGTCACTGGGGAGGATCTGAACACACGCAAGGCAGAAGGAAGCCAAGCTTCGAGGCCTGTGTCCCATGCAGCCTCCCCATGAACTGTAGAAGGCATGTTCTGCATGGTCACCAGTAAGTGGCTCCTTCTCATCAGGTTCATTGTCAAATGAGATTAACCTATGTACCCTCTCTACTCGCTCTGCTCCCCTCCCACCAACCAGGGTTCATGCCAGTGCACACCCATTGTGCTCTGGCCAAGCTGGTGCTGTGAGTGATGTTCCCATACAGCTCAGGGGTCCCAGGTGGCTTGCCCCAAGATAGTCATTTTAGGCACATAACACTGTAGGAATGAAAAGTGGATTCCACTGATATTTAAATCTGTGTCAATTTCATTTTTTGTTAATGTTTTCCCTGATGTCTTTTTAGCAATTTAACGAATAAAACAAAATGGACAGAATTGTCTTAACTGTCTAACTAGTGTTTTTAAAAAAAGGAAAGAAAGAAAAAATGTTGTGATGGAAATCAGTTGAGGTTGGAGGTTGAAGTCGGAAGTAACTGGGAAGGTGTTCCTTCTGGGATGGTTATGTTTGTGGGCAGAGGTGGAGAGTTACCCTTCCCTGGGGACAAAACCATTTCATAGTAAAGCACCTCTCTCCATCATCTTGAAAGTCTTGGTGTTCCAGAGCCTCAGTACCAGTCTGTGATGGAGACCCAAGAGAGATGATGCGCTTGGAGCAGAGACCCAGGTGCCAAGACAACATCAGCACCACCTGACCTCCTGAGCAAAGATGAGGACACAGGTTCCTGGAGTCTTGAAGCAGCATAACAAATGGTGGTTGAGAACACAGGCCTGAAGCCTAATCCTGGCTTCTCCTACTTGCTACTTAACCTTGGATGAAAGTTTTCTCATCTAATTCACCTTTGAAGAAAATAGGCATGGTTTGGGGATCTTGAAAGAAAGGGTTGGGCTCAGTGTGTAAATTATTAGGAGCATGCCCATACTAGGGATTGTGCATGTGTGTCTGTGCAGTTATCTGGCTCATCTTCTAAACCATGAGAACCTCTGAGGCTTTTGCCTCCCAACAGCAGTAACAGCTACTACCACAAATCATGTCAACATTGTCTCAGCTATTTTGTCTCCCTTTTGGACAACTTATTCTTTGGTTTATCGGTTGAGTTTGGCCTCTGTCATGTAAGACATTCTTCCACCTCAATTCAAGGACACACTTAGTTGGCTCCAAGTCTGCTCACCAAGTTACTGTCCTGCAAGGCCAGTGTAGGGGCCTGGGATTAGGAGCTGTAGTCCTGAAGCCTCCTGCTGAGTATGTGCTGCCTTCTCATACCCCGGGGCCTTTGTGCTGAGGACAGGTACATTCTTTTCACTCAACACCTTGTCCAGGCTCAGGTGCTGTAGGCCAGCAGTTTCCATTCTAGCTGCACATTTTTGTGTTTTTCAGGCAACAGGATGAAACTTCCTTTTCTAAAAGTACGTGGTCTGCTGCTGCCTGTTCTTCTACCATACTCTGAGGTATCTAACAAACTAGACCATAGTCTGAGGAAGGGCCTTGGGTGGTAAAGTGCCCAAAACAGTGTTCCAGGAAAAGTGCTGGCAGCTACTGAGATGTTGGCGGTAGCATTAGAGTAAGTGTTTTGAGTGCTTCCACAGTTGCCCTTGTGGAAGGGCTAGACTATGTCCATTGGGATGAACAAGGTACAGTGGGTAGAAGCTTTAGGGAAGAAATCTCAGAATCATTGGGAAAAGAATTTTGTTACAGTCAGAGCTGTATGTAACAGTGCGACTGGGATACCAGACAAGTACCAAGTTCTGTACTGCTGGAGGAATTCAAGCATAACTGGAGAGTCAGTCTATTGATATTGTAAAGGAGGGGATGTTACTTGGGTAGGATGCCCATGGTGATAAGTCGTGCCTGGGGAAGACTTGCGTGCCAGGCCCTCAAGGCAGGTCAGTCTCCTAAGGCTCTATGACAGCATTCTGACCAAGAAGTAGAGTTGGGACTTGGACCCAATTCTGTCCATGCCACAGGCCATGCTTCTGGCCACTAACGCTCCTATTGTAAAAGAGCTTAGAACGTAAGACTACAACATGATCAGCCCCGGCCAGAGGATGGGTGGGAGCAGAGAGCAGATTTGTTGAGTGGGGAAAAATGCAGCTCCAGAAGAGCTGGGACTCACCACTGCATTTCTTTGCCAGCCCAGCACAGCACTCCTCAGCCAGGGCTTTTGTTCTTCTGGATACTAAAGGGCTAAGAGCAAGCCCTGATGGCATAGTGGTTAAAGTGCTCAGCTGCTAACTGAAAGGTTGGCAGTTCGAACTCACCAGCTGCTCCATGGGAGAAAATGTGACATCTGCTTTCGTAAAGATTTACAGCCTTGGAAACCTTATGGGGCAGTTCTACTCTGTCCGATAGGATCCCTATGAGTCAGAATTGACTGGACGGCAGTGGGTTTTGTTTTGTTTTAAGGGCTAGGGGCCCGTGCACATTGGGGTCTAAATGATGACCTAGCTCCACACTATCTGTCCTTTCTCCTTTCTGAGTCTTCGCAGCTCTTCAGCTGGCCCTGTGGGGAGGCGGTGCAGGAAGCACTGACTCAGACTGGAGACCAAGGCCATTTGGGCTTGCACATGTCACTACCCTAAGCCGGCTCCTCAGTTATCTGCTAACCCCAACCTTAGGGCTGTGCCTCACAATACCCCACCTCTGGGGAGCCTGGAAAAGTCTCTTGACAGGGGTGGGCTTTGGTCATCCGCCAGTCCAGGCAGGACAGGAGGCACCCTCTCAAAATCCTGCAGACTGGCAGGCTTGTAGTGCTGCCCTGCAGGACTGGGGCTTAGCCTTGCTTCTCTGCCGTTTCACCTCCCCCTAGGCCTGGCAGGGAGAGCATCCCCAGGTGAGGTCTGCCCTCTGCTCTCAATGGCCGTTACAACCCCTCCTCCCTACAATATTATCACAGACAAAGCAGGCTGGCTGGACTGAGGTAATGAGTTCACCATTACTGGATTTGTTCAGGCAGAGACTGATTACTTGCAGAGGGGGGAATGATAGAACTGATTTACACAGCAGATAAAAATAGGACCAAGGGGATCCTATGTGCACTTTCAACTCGTGAGATGTGGTTCTGTGGACTCACAAGGGGCTTATTGGAGAAACAGCTGGACAGGGACATAGGCAGAGGCTTTGGACCAGGACAGGCCCAGAACCAAAAGCTGGCTGCTCTGTAACCCATGGGGTCTCCTAAGTCACAAATCAACAACAAAAACAGCAGAAAAGCTTGCTCTGTCACCAAGCTGGGTCAAGTCATCTCCCCTCTCTAGCCTCAGTTTTATCAGTAAGTGCAGTAATGCCAACCTCACAGGTTAGCTGGCACCAGTCAGGAATTAATTCGCAGGGTGGATGTAATTCCCCAGAAGGACATCTGAGGGCACCCTGTGAAAAGTTTTGAGTCCGCCTGGACGTTATTTCAGGCAGTCTTGAGTAGGAAACAGGACAGGCAGGAGGGAAACTTGTCCATCCTTCCCTCTCTCTGTCAGTAAATCCTGGGTGGGAACCCCCACCCTGGCCTCTGCCATGCTCCCAAGCCCTGTCCCCAGGCAGGCCTGCCCGCTCTGCCCCAGCTTCCAGCTATGGGAAAGCCAGTGTCACTATGGGAAAGCTGGTGTCCCCATGGGGCCGGGCTCTGAGCTCAGGCTCTGTCAGCATGCACACAGCCAAGCTGATGTCTTAAGCAAATGCCTGACAGCCTTGGCAGAGGGAGCCCACCTATTTGCCCACCACTGCAGGGAAGAGGAGGACGGGGGGTGGGCCTCACCAAGCAGAGGCCAGGAGGAAGCTCCCTCCCAGGACTGACTCGGGGTCCATCCTTCCCGATATGCGTGTTCAGAGCACCTGCTGACTCTCCGGGAGGCACTCACAGCCTAGTCACAAACCAGGGAGATGTCACCCTGGGCTGAACAAAGATGCCAGGTCCTGAGCTTCTCAGGTCACAAGGCATAGTCCAGGTATCACACTAAACATAACAAAAGGAGATGCCATCAATAGAACTTTCTGCAACCAACAAAGCAGCCAGGGGCAGGATGGTTGGTTGGGAAGCCAGAGAGCTGAGAAGTTGGTCTTCCTGCCCTGTCGTGACTGTGCTAAATTGAGGCAGGGGCAGATGAGGATAAAGCCTTCCTGGGAGATCCAGGTTGGATAGGAGCTGAGCCTCCCGGCTCCCAGGTGGGGCTCTGTGGGTCAGTCATACGGATGTTGGCAAGTCCACAGGCCTGAGGGGGACTGGAAAGATAGACTTTCCCCATGCCCAGGAAGGGTGCAGAGGGCTGTGGGAGAACCGTCGTGTCCAGAGGGACCAGTGTTGGGGGCTGTGGACAATGCAAAATGACCTGTGCAGATTTGATGACCGGAGGTCCTGCAGGGATCTCCATACCCTAAGATGTAGCAGGGAAAGGCCCACCACCTGACTTTACACTGGGAGGAGAGAGTACCTTTGACTGAGGCCAGCAAGGGGTGTTGGGTAGGGGGCGGGGGGAACCATGACAGAGGTACAAGAAGAGAGTTCGCTCTGGAGCAGGAGACCTGAGAAGACCCAACGAGAGAGAGAGGGAAGGCGCCTGAGGAGGGAGTGCCCTGCCCCAGCCATGCTCTATACTGAACATGAGCCCGAGGGGTGGGAGCCAGAGATGGAAAGAAACAACCTTGAAGAGATTGAGTTATTAAACTGTAGAGAATGAGAAGTGGCTGAATTTAAGTATACCAGGAACTTACTCGATTAAAATGTCTGCATCAGAGAACAGAGGCTCAGAGCAGATTAAACTGGATCAGAGGAAATGAAGTTCCATTTCTTAAATATCTGAGTCTGTGACTGTAAAAACTTGTATTCACTCCAAAGTAGGAGAGAAGTTGGATTAAGTGCTTGGAAACCCCAAGAACCAAGGATGAGATGGGATTATGGCAAGTGCCAGAGGGAGTGGGGAAAGGTCTTCCAGTAGAGCGAACAGCCTGTGCAAAGGTACAGAGGTCTGAGCCTGACTGGCCCTTCTGGGAAAGCTGAAAAAGTCAAGAGTGACTGGAGTGGTGAGCAGGGAAGATCTGGAAATGGACTGGAGAAGAGTAAGATGTTAGGGCCTGGAATGGGGCTCCAGACCAAGGCAGTGGCAAGGAGGAGAAGGCATAATCAAGAAATGTTTAGGAAGAAAATCAGTCTTTGGTGACTGATGGATTGAGTCTGGGGATGGAGGAAGAAGTGTCTTGCCAGCACTCGTTCCTGCATTCAGCAAATATAGAGTATCTACTTGATCAAACGTACAGTCAAGTTGCATTAATAATTATTGGTGATTGGAATGCATAAGTTGGGAACAAAGAAGAAGGAT
>NW_004443984.1:13456571-13457699 GCF_000243295.1 Trichechus manatus latirostris
TGGGCAAATCTGCTGCAAATGACCTCTTTAAAGTGTTGAAAATCGAAGATGTCACTTGGAGGACTAAGGGTGTGCCTGACTCAAGTCATGGTATTTTCAGTTGCCTCATACGCATTGAAAGCTGGACAATGAATAAGGAAGACCAAAGAAAAATTGATGGCTTTGAATTCCCCTGTTGGAGAACAATATTGAATATACCATGGACTGCCAAAAGAACAAATCTGTCTTGGAAGTACAGCCAGAATGCTCCTTAGAAGCGAGGATGTTGAGACTTCATCTCATGTACTTCAGACATGTTATCATGAGGGATCAGTCCCTAGAGAAGGACATCATGCTTGGTAAAGTAGATGGTCAGCGAAATAGAGGAAGACCCTCAACGAGATGGATTGACAAAGTGGCTACAACGATGGGCTTAAATATGGCAATGATTGTGAGGATGGTGAAGTACTGGGCAGTGTTTCGTTCTGTTGTACATAGGGTCACTGTGAATCGGAACCAACTCAGTGGCATCTAACAACACCAACTGTGTGCCAGGCACTGTCTCTGCCCTGTGGAGTTTACATTCTAGGGGTGGGGGGACAGATAGATGTGTTAACAAATAAGCAGGATCATTCCAGATAGTGATGAGTACAAGGAAGAAAATGAAAACAGATGTGACAACGTGATGCAGATGGCTCATCAGGGAAGACTTTTCTGACGAGGTGACATTTCAGCCAAGACCTGAATGTAAGAAGCCAGCCAGGGTAAGATCAGGGGGAAGAGTATTCCAGGCATAGGGGTCAGCAAGAACAGAGGCCCTGAGCAGACATGAACTTGACAGGTTCAAGGGGGAGAGGAAAGGCCAGTGCGGCCAGAGTATTTGAGGGAGGGGAGTGGGCAAGTGGGCCTGTGGACCATGGTGAGGGGAGTGGATTTTATTCTAGATGCATTGGGAAGCCATTGGAGGGGCTTAAGCAAGGGAGTGACAGACAGTCTTCAAGAAGTCCCTCCGGGCTGTGGGGACCATGGTCTCAGGGAACATCTAGCTCAACTGGCATAACATAGTTTATAAAGAAAATGTTCTACATTCTACTTTGGTGAGTAGCATCTGGGGTTTTAAAAGCCTGTGAGCGGCCATCTAAGATACTC
>NW_004443984.1:13458247-13462549 GCF_000243295.1 Trichechus manatus latirostris
ATGTCATGGGGTTGTTAACCAATGCCATAAAACAATATGTGTGCTAACTGTTTAATGAGAAGCTAGTTTGTTCTGTAAACCTTCATCTAAAGTTCAATTTTTAAAAAAAGCACAAAAAAATAAAGTACTAAAAAAAGTCCCTCGGGCTGCTGTTTCTGGCTAGAAGTCAGTGGAGGCTGCCGATGACCTTCCCTTGTGCTGCCCCTTGGTGGACAAGAGAGCCTTGATCCCACCCAGTGTCTGGAGGGCTGGCCTGGGCCCAAGCTGCCAGAGCTGCCCCCGGGAAGTGGCAGGAGGAGCCCAGCTGGGGGTCTGGACCAGGGCCTGCCCTGAGAGGAGGCAGGATGGTGCAGCCCCTTCTATGGCACTTCCTGCTTTCTAAAGTCCAGCTATGACCGTGTCCTTCCTTTGCTTAAAACCCTTGAATGGCTCACCAACATCATGACATCCAAACTCCTTGGGATATTGTACAAGATCTTCCAGGCTCTTCCGCTCCCCAGCTGGCTCTATACAGCCCACTAGTAAGCTGCTTGAAGTACGTGTCCTGCCACCCACCAAGCTTGTCCCTCTCTTTTCACACTGTTGTAGGCCTCATTGGTTGCCCACAAATATCCATTCTCCACCCCTCTTCCTAATAGGACCCCAAATCTCCCAGCCATGCAGTTGGGTGGAAGTGGCCCCAGCCTCAGTTCCAAGGGTGGGCCTCAATTGGCTTAGGCCAATTGCGACAGTGATTAGTTTGAGGATGCAAATGAAGTCCCTGGAGAGCTGTTGGCACTCACAAGAGGAACCAGCCTTGGGTGAGGCTATTAACAGGCAGGGAGCAATGGAAAGAAACTGGGTCCTCAGTGACATTGTTGAGTTGCTGGATCAACCTTCACCTGCTGCCTGTACTGCCTCTTTCAGTTAAGCGATCCAGTATGGTTTGAATATATTTGAGTTGGATTTGTTATTTCTTGCAGTGGAAAGGTTCCTTCTTCTGAGAGTACCCTTCCCACCTTTCAACTTCAGGATTCAGCTCAGATGACATCTCATCTGGGGGCCTTCTGTGAACATCTCCACACCCTGTGGTGCCCAGTTACCCCCCGTGTGCCCCTGACATGCTGGCACTTACCATCCACCATCTTAGAACTTACCAGAAGAAGGTGAAACCCTTTGTTCTGAATGTCCCTCACTCTAGGTGGGAAGCTGCTTAAAAGGTGGGAGTGGGGGTCTGGGCCTGATTTTTTCTTCATCCTCCAGGCCTGGCACATCCAGGCTTCAAAAAAAGTCCCTATGGATAATTTGGCAGCTCCAGCCCCAAATCCTCTATTTACATAGAATCTGGACTCTTTTTTAATCTGTACCTCCTCTCTACCCTTTTTGTCGTTAGTTGCCATCAAGTCAGTTCCGACTCATGGAGACCCCATGTGTGCAGAGTAGAACTGCTCCCTAGGGTTTTAAAGGTTGTGACCTTTCGGAAGCAGATCGTCAGGCCTGTCATCCGAGGCACCTCTAGGTGGGTTCGAACTGCTAACCTGTCGGTTAATAGTTGAGGGCTTAACTATTTGCACCACCCAGGTGCAGTTGCAGAGTCATTTGTTTTCTGCCCACCCCACCCCCTCGCAAGTGTGGAACACACAAGGGCAAGGTCTGATCTCCTGCACTCTTGTCTTCCCAGTGTCTGGCGTGGCATGGGGAGTGCCTATAAATATTTGATAACTACGCATCCTCGTCCTCTGGTGCCACTCCTGGAGCGTTTGCTCTGCCTCCTAACTGGTCCTTCTGCTGCTGGGCTCAGTCCCTTGAGGCTATTCTCCATGCTGCAGCCACAGCGATTTTTTCATTCCGTCTGTCTGTCAGCCAACAAATGTTATGAGTATTTACTATGTCAGACACATCCTAGGTATTGGGGAGATAACAGAACAAAAAGACAAGGCCCTGGTTCTCATGGAGAGTACGTCTTACGTGGAGGAGACAGACAATAAATTTAAAAATAATTTCAGGGTCAAGAATAGGATGATGGGGCCTGGGGCAAATCCTTGAGAGGGGGAGGGGCGGTCTCCATGTGCAGATGACATTCCTGCTGAGACCTGAGCAAGTGGAAGCAGCTATCCATGTGAGGTATGGGGGTGGGGATGCAGAGTTCCAGATGCCAGCAGATGCCATGCAGAGGCCCTAGAAGGGGCTAGAAAAAGGCTGGGGTCAAAGAGCAGCAGGCAGGGAAAGAGTGGGAAAGATGAAAGCAAGAAGCAGCCAGGGGCCAGATCCTAGAAGACCTTGCAGGCAGGCGTGGAATTTGAACTTTATCCTGAGCGTAGTGGAGCAGCCACTGGAGGGTTATAGTCATGGGAGTGATGTTACCGGATATGCATTGCAATGAGCTCACTCTGGCAGCTGGGTGGCGTCCTAGAGGGGAAGCAGGGAAACCCATCAGGAGGCCACTGCAGGGGTCCAGGCAAGGGGTGGTGGTGGCAGTGGACAGACGGTGAAACACAAATCTGACCAGGTCCCTTCTCCCCCGGTCCTCCCTGGGTGTCCTACCCCACCCCATCCTCAGGTGGGTTGCTCCACACCTCACTCTTACCCATCCCCTCCCCAGCTCAGGCCTGTGGGTCTGTGCCACCCGGACTCCCAACTATTCCTTGAGGAAGGGGACTGTCCCTGCCTTGATGAGTCCTCTTCTCAAGGCCTGGTCGGGGCCTGGCCAGGAGAGTGCTCAATAAGTATTTGTGAGGAGGCCAAACCGTGAAGATATGAAAGGAACAACAGAGGGCTCCACACTAGGGCCCTTAGGGAGATGCTGCAGCTGCTTCACCTGAAGCCCCAAGAAAAGAAGCCACTAGCTTAGCGGGACAGGCAATTTAGTGGTCACAGGGGCACAGGAGAGCGGAACTCACTAGACCAAGATGGTCCACGAAGCATCCCTCTGAAACGCACTTCTGACTACATCACTGCCAGGCCCCAGCTGTTGACTGTGTCACTGCCTGGCCCCAACAGTGGTGTTTGTCTAAGTGAGGTTTATGGACCTCAACTTCAGAATTGCCCAATGCTCTCCTTAAATGTGTAGGCACCCAGGCTAGCCTGACCCCCTGAAGCAGAATCTAGGAGTTGGAGCCCAAGAATCCATGTTCTAAACAGTGCCCCAGGTAAGGCTGATGCTCACTGAAGTGTCTTCCCTGTGAGCTCCCTGAGGGCTGTGAAGACCAACTGCCCTAACGCTAATTCTCTGGCCACTGGCAACTCTGACCCACCTCCTTCTCTGTGCCCAAGAGGACTTCACTCTCCCCAGCCTCTAGGTCACTGTCAAGCTGATTCTGCCAAGTTGCTTTGCTTCCTCACACCCTCACTGAGTCTCAACGCACCACGCCAGGGCAGGGCTGGATGGATGTCCAGTCTGCAAACCCAGAGATAGATCAGATCCAAGCCTGGCCACTGAGGGACTCCTGGCCCAAGGAGAGAGCCCAGCACAGGAGAGAGACCTTGACTCTGGGCAGATGGGGGAAGAGCCACAGGAAGGGGAGCCGTGGGCCCTGGGAGTATGGGCCAGGGTTTGAGCTGCAGACTCCTGGAGGAATGGATCTTCATCTTGTATTTCTGCCTAGCTGCAGGTTGAGGGCAAGTGTTCTGTCTTACTCATCCTTGTCCTCCCCCACCCCAAAATGTAAGAAGGTTTAACAAAGATTTGTGGGTTCGTGGCCCTATGGCCACTTTCACCCTCACTAGGAACAGCCCTCCTAGTGGCTGGAGGCAAAGCTTTAAAAGCACAAAACCCAATCTGGCTCAGCAGGTATGTACTTTTGAGTCAGGTAACCCTGGGTTTCAGGCTAGTTTTCCCCCTGAGCACTGTGTGACCTCAGACAACTCATGTGATGTCTCTGAGTTTCCTCATCTGTAAAAGAAAAGAGGGAATAATATTTTCTACATAGGTTTATTTATAAAGTTAAATGAGGTAACTTCTGGCACTTAGTAGGTCTTCAATAAAGATTAGCTCTTGCGTTTTGCCCTACTGAAGGCATTGCAAGAAGGCTGGGCACTTTACACCACGGACTCCCATTTGATCTTTTTCACAACACATTTTACAGACGCAGAGGCATTAGGAGACTTGCCCAAGATCAGGAACTAGTAAACAGAGATCCGATGCCCAGTGCTGAAGCAGTGGAGAGACCTCACAGCTCAGAGGGGCTCACAGTCTCAGTGCTGAAATGTCAGCTCCAGGGGCAAGGGCTTCTTGTTTACCACTGTATTCCCTAGAACAGGCAAGGTACATAGTTGTTATTGTTAGGGGCCATTGAGTCGGTTCTGACTCATAGCTACCTATGT
>NW_004443984.1:13463143-13464190 GCF_000243295.1 Trichechus manatus latirostris
TGATTGTGGATCCAAGTAAAATGAAATCCTTGACAACTTCAATCTTTTCTCCATTTATCATGATGTTGCTTATTGGTCCAGCTGTGAAGATTTTTGTTTTCTTTATGTTGAGGTATAATCCATCCTGAAGCCTGCGGTCTTTGATCTTAGTAAGTACTTCAAGTCCTCTTTGCTTTCAGCAAGCAAGGTTGTGTCATCTGCATAATGCAGGTTGTTAATAAGTCTTTCTCCAATTCTGATGCTGCTTTCTTCTTCATGTAGTCCAGATTCTTGGATTATTTGCTCAGCAAACAGATTGAATAAGTATGGTGAAACAATACAACCCTGACACACCCCTTTTTTGACTTTAAACTTTGCAGTACCCTTTGTTCTGTTCGAATGACTGTCTCTTCGTCTATATACAGGTTCCTCATGAGCACAATTAAGTGTTCAGGAATTCCCATTTTTCACAATGTTATCCATAATTTGTTATGATCCACACAGTTGAACACCTTTGCATAGTCAAGACAACACACTAAGTGCTCAATAATTATCTGTTGAATGAATTAATCATGAATAAAGGAATGACTGAAGAGTACCACCCAGTGGCCTCTGACTGTTTGAAAGACCTTGAGCAAGTTTCTTGACCTCTCTTGAGCTGCTGTTTCCCCAGCTGTCCAGCTGGAGGTGCTTAATTTGTCTCCGAGGGCCTGTTGATGGGGGTTAACAGAGAAATAATAATTATTGTAGTAATAGCAACCATAGTAAACAAACTTATTGAGCACTTCTATGGACCAGGCCCTGCTGTCAACAGTTACCCGAGGAGGTAATAGTATTTTACTGCCATTTATAGAAGAGGACACTGAAGCACAGAGAGGCAGGGAGGGCTGCTGGAGGAGGGGGGATTTGACCAGGTTTTGCAGGAAAGATTCGAGCTCGGCCTGAGCAGTGGAAGAGAAGAGGATCCACGGTCCAGAGGGGAAGGCCCTGTCCGGGGTGTCACTGGGCGACAGTAGCATCAAACGTTAGAGGGAAGAGCGTCCCTCTTCCCTCAGGCTCGGAAGCCCA
>NW_004443984.1:13466118-13467444 GCF_000243295.1 Trichechus manatus latirostris
GACAGCATACAACAACAAAGGATTTCAGGGAGTCCTTGAGTGGTACAAATGGTTAACGCTCAGCTGCTAACCAAAAGATTGGCAGTTCTAATCCACCCAGAGGCACTTTGGAAGAAAGGCCTGGCAATCTCTTCTGAAAAATCAGCCATTAAAAACCCTGTGGAGCACAGTTCTACTCTGACACACATGAGTCGCCATGAGTTGGAATTGACTCCACAGAAACTGGTTTTTAGTGATGACTTTGAATTTTTGTACTGTTTAACTTACCTGCAGATATTTTGGGGGTTTGTTAATAGCCGAATATACTCACCTGAGTGAGTCACCCAGGCCAAGAACGGCTGAAAAATAGATTTCAACTGACAATCTATGGGACCTCAGCCAGCCTCTTTGTGGCCCAGGCCTCTGTAAAATCAGATGGGCATCCAGAACCATGGTTAGCTCTGAAAAAGCCCTTAGAGATGAGGTTGTCCAACCCAGGGTCTGATGGGGCCAGTACAGGGCCTACCCCTTGACCCTGCTGGCTGCCTCTTATCCCAGGGCTGCTGGAGAGACCAGTGCTGCCACCTCCTGTGGCTGTTGACACTGCCAGCTACAAGATCTTTGTGTCCGGGAAGAGCGGAGTGGGCAAGACGGCGCTGGTAGCCAAGCTGGCTGGCCTGGAGGTGCCGGTTGCACACCACGAGACCACTGGTGAGTGGGCCCCAAGCCATGCCAGCCTCCTGAGCTCTGTCCGCCCCTACAGGCCTTCCCTGGGGTGGAGGACGGAGCTTGGCCCTGGATCCTACAAGCTGAAGTTTGTACCCAGCCCTACCTCTTACTCTGTGACCTTGGAAAGTTCCTTCACCTCGTTGAGCCTATACATTGGTTTCTGTGTCAAAAGAGGATAATGGTACTAACCCCAAGGGGTTGTTGTGAGGTTGGTAGTAGAGATAGTGGTGGTAATTAGCATCGAGCTGACGCAAGGTCAGCGCTCAGGAAATGCTAATCTTCCTTTTTTGTTTCCTTCCACTGGGTGATGATTGATCCATCCTGTTGCAGTCACACACACCACACCAGTGCCCCAAAACCTAATTGGGGTCCTTGGGTGGTACAAATGGTTAAAGTACTCAACTACTGACTGAAAGGTTGGCAGTTCGAGTCCACCCAGAGGTGCCTTGGAAGAAAGGCCTGGTGATCTACTTCCAAAAAATCAACCATTGAAAAGCCTATAGAGCACAGTTCTGCTCTGACACACATGGCGTCGCCATGAGTCAAAATCAACTTGATAACAACTTGACATACCAGTGAAATGGCTTTGTCATGGCTAGGGCTGGGGCTGCATCACTC
>NW_004443984.1:13469696-13471058 GCF_000243295.1 Trichechus manatus latirostris
TTGCCATCCTTGCTTCTAAGGAGCATTCTGGCTGTACTTCCAAGATAGATTTGTTCGTTGTTTTGGCAATCCATGGCATATTCAATATTCTTTGCCAGCACGATAATTTAAAGGCATCAATTCTTCTTCAGTCTTCCTTATTCATTGTCCAGCTTTCATATGCATATGGAGTTATTGAAAATACCATGGTTAGGTCAGGCACACCTTAGTCCTCAAAGTGACCTCTTTGCTTTTTAACACTTTAAAGAGGTCTTTTGCAGCAGATTTGCCCAGTGCAATACATTGTTTGATTTCTTGACTGCTACTTCCATGGGTGTTGATGGTAGATCCAAGTAAAATGAAATCCTTGACAACTTCAGTCTTTTCTCTGTTTATCATGATGCTTATTGGTCCAGTTGTGAGGATTTTTCTTTTCTTTATGTTGAGGTGTAATCCATACTGAAGGCTGTGGTCTTTGATCTTCATCAGTAAGTGCTTCAAGTCCTTTTCACTACCAGCAAGCAAGGTTGTGTCATCTGCATATTGCAGGTTGTTAATGTATCTTCCTTCCTTCCTAATGTCGCATTCTTTTTCATATAGTCCAGCTTCTCAGATTATTTGCTCAGCATACAGATTGAATAGGTTTGGTGAAAAGATACAACCCAGATGCACACTTTTCCTGATTTTAAACCATGTAGTATGCCCTCGTTCTGTTCAAACAACTGCCTCTTGGTCTACGTACAGGTTCCTCATGAGCACAATTTAAGTGTTCTGGAATTCCCATTCATAATATTAACTCTATAGACCTTTATTTCTTGCTCATGTAAAATCCAAATGGAGGTGACAGTGGGTGTGGGTCTCTGCTCCATGTGCTTGCTCAGAGACCCAGGCTCTGACATCTACTACGTGTTGCTTCCAAAGTTGCCCTGGGGCATCAAAGTCCAGTCAGCTAATGGAATGAGCAACTGGAGGGTAACCAGGAGGTTTCTATGGACCAGGCTTAGGGGGCATACAAGATTTCTGCCCGTAGTCCCTTGGCCAGCACCCAGTCATGTGGTCACACCGAACTATAGTGTCCAGGAAGCGAGCCCCTTACTCTGCAGTGTCTTTCTTGATCAGGAAGCTTCAGGCCAGGCTTAGGACAGAGAGCTCACCAGCCTAGGAAATCAGAAAGCAGCACTGGACAGATGCCGGGACTGGCCCGGGTCGGGGGCCAGGGCATGAGTTAGCCTAATTGGCAGCTCTGCCCAGTGGGAGGCCAGCAAGGACTGGAGCAGGAAGGTGTATGAGCAGCCCAGCCCTGGGTCTCACCCTGCTTCATCAGCCAGAAATGCTGGTGGAGGCAGGCTAAAGAGGGAAGTCCCGGGGAAGCAGACCTTCATA
>NW_004443984.1:13471687-13475444 GCF_000243295.1 Trichechus manatus latirostris
ATACCGCAAAAGAGATTGATTTAAGACACTATCTAATCTTGTAAACCTCATCAATATAACTGCTGCTAATCCATTTTATTACATCATAGTGATAGGATTTACAACACATAGGGAAATCACATCAGATGACAAAATGGTAGACAATCATACAATACTGGGAATCATGACCTAGCCAAGTTGACAGATGTTTTTTGGGGACACAGTTCAATCCATGACACGTGCCCATACAGACCGCCAGTCTATCCATCTGGGCACTGTCCCATGGGCTTGTTCACCCTTCCAGGGCTTGGGCCAGAGGAAGGACAGATTTCAGCACTTCCTCACCTGCAACTCGGGCTCAAAGTTTAGACTCTGAGCCCATCCTAGACCCCAGAGAAGATAGGCCTCTGGGCAGGCTCCTCAGAGCCCAGAGCTCAGCTCCAGCTCCTGGGCCACAGGCCATCCACTACAGCCTTCAGCACTGTTTCCAGGCACCCTGCGGCCTGTTCCCCTCTATGCTTAGCTCCAGGAGACCTTACCCCACCTGGGCGGCAGCAAAGGGTGGGACAGGACCTGGGCCAGACTGTGAACCTCCAGCTACCTCATGTCCCAGCCAGTTATCTCTAGGCTTAAAATTCCCTGGAAAGGAAGCTTCCACATCCTTCTTGGGCACCAGCTCAGCCTGGAGCCGGAAGGCTGATCTGGAGGAATAACCTAGATCCTTCCCACTGTAGGGCAGGCTGGTTTTCTCCTGGTTAGTGCTGCTCTGGTCAGAGAACTGACCCCTTCATCCACCTTTGCCCTAAACCAAGAGGTGAAGTGAACCATTTCCTGTGGATATGTCTGTGGATGAGAACAAAGTGTGTGTGGTGGGGGTGGGCAATGGGGCTGGGGCTTAGAGGCCAGCCACCCCACCATCCCAGCCCCAATGCCACTTTAATATTTAGTAGGCCACCCCCCACGGGGGCCTGGACTGAACTGCAGAACTAGGGGCCTGGGGGGAGGGGGGAGCTGCAGAGCTGTAATGCTAATAGCTGATGGCTGTAGCCCTCTGGGCAGGCTCCCGTGGAGAGATCAGTGTGTACATATCCCTCTGTGCTTATATGCAGGGCCGGTGTCTTGGGCATGTAATGTACCTGGGGAGGAAAGCACACTCAGAAGGGTCTCGAGCCTGATTGAATGCTCTGCTGTTGTCATCTTGAAATTCTCAATAACATTTGAACAAGGGCCAGCGTTGTCATTTTGCCCCAGGCCCCGTAAATTATGTAGCCGGTCCTGTTCTGTTGCCCAGGGAGGGGACCAGATAAAGCTGGCTTCCTCCAGACCTGGAGGCAGAGACAGTCTCTGGAGGGTCAATAAAAAGTCCACCAAGAAGTCTCCTCCCCCATTTTTGTGCTAGAAATTCTACCCTTAGGTTAAATGTCCCGACAGCTTCTCAAAGACAAATACCCCTGGGACTCCTCCTGCCCCCTCCATGGACCCTGAGGCTCCAGAAGGGAAGGGGTGATGATTATACTTCCAGGCTAATTCCAAGGCCCTGAGTTAGAGGAAAGAATTGGAAAGTGTAGCCATGCTCCTTCCTGGAGCCCTGAGCCTCCTGAGCTTGGGGTTGTGCAAGGAAACGGGGAGGAGGGAGTTTCGTCCCCACCTGGGTGGAGGTGGGTGCACACTGCCGGGCCCAACCATGGTGCTGTTTCTCCCAGTGTCTGACTTTGCACCCCCACCACCACCACTTGCCAAGTTGATTCTTAGGGAGCCCCCCTTCCCTACAGATGAGGCCCAGAGAGGGACAGGTGCTTGCTCAAGGACCAGGACACAACCTAGGTGCTCTTAGCCCTCTGCCCCACCCCAAGACTGTCCTTCCCCACAACCCCTAATGCTGCCTTCCAGGTCCAGCCCCTCACAGGCCCCCACCTGGTCCTTTCCCCTGCTTTTCCAACCAGAGCCTGGGGCTGACTGTAGGAGGGGAAATGTGATGGTACCAGTGCCTCCCTCTCTCCTCCCTTTTCTTCCTCTCTTTCTCCTCCCCCCATCCTTCCAGGGTCCCTGCACTGAGCTGCTAAGTGAAACTCTTGCCTGAGGCTAGCCCAGCCTGGCCTTGAGGGCAACAGGGAGGATCTGGGCAAGATGTGGCCCCAGGATGAAGAAGGAGATCAGGAGCCAGACCTGCAGCAGCTGCTGGGGGGGCCACAGAGGCCATGGATGAGTTCAAGGTGGGGGTGAGGCTTCCTGGGCTTACTCAACCAGCATCCCCTTATTCCCTGGACAGCTGGGTGCCAGCAATACTCCCAACATGCCAGGCTCAGATTGAAGTAGGGGGAGAGCCCAGGTGGGAGGGCAGGGGGCTCAGGACAGGTTGGAGGTGTGTGGAGACAAGTCCCCAGAGGGCCAGGCCGGGGGAGGATGGCCCTCCCTCCCTGTGACCTCAGACCCAAGACTGGGACAGACTAAGGAGCTGGTGTTCAACTCTATTCTAGATAGAAGGAGTAGATCCTGGGGTCAAGGGGGACAGACTGGGGGAAGGGTAGTCCAGAAGAAAGGAGAAGGAGAACTAAGTGACCTTAGACTTTAACTCCCATGGGCTCAGGTGACTCATCTGTAAAATGGGGATAACAGTAATACCCACTTCTTTACATTAAGCGATGTAAATGCGTGTAAAATGTTTAGCACCATGCCAGGCACCAAGTTAAAGACACAATACATGTTCGCTATTATCTTTGTCCTTGTTGTTATGGCAGTGGTGGTGGTTCTTGGGCTGAGAGCAAGGGGAGGGAGAAGGGTCGCAGATCGTGCTGACAGCTCTTCCTTTGTTACACTTTATATTTAGCCAGGGGTGGTCAGGCTAGTGGGTGGAGAGAGAGGCAGCCCAGCTGGGCCATAGATGGAGGAGTGCCTGGCACCTGCAGCTGCACCCGCGTCCCCTTGCCCTCACTCTCTCGCCTGCTCTGCCCAGGACCGCAGTGGTGCTGGAGGTGGGTCCTGGATGCGGACCCACTACCACTCTTATCTGTGCACCCCGCGGCAGCATCAATGTCCCCGACTCCAGGGGCAACTTCTTCCGCAACAGGAAAACCAAGATCGGTGAGACTTGGACCAGCATAGCCAACCCACAGTCCCTCCCTTAAATGCCCTCTTCCCTACCCAGAGGAATCCTATAGCAGCCCTTGTCTATTTCTTGCAATGAACAGTTCCTCCTTCGGATTAACTAATCCCAGTCCCTCTTGCTGCAGTGCAAACTATTCTTTTTGATTTTGGCCTTAGTGGGGTTGATAAGCGCTCCCCACTCAGGACAGAAGTGGGACAGGGTGGGGCAAACCATTCTTTTTTTTCTTTTATTGTAGTTTGAGAGTTTACATTTCAAATTAGTTTCTCATACAAAAATTTATACCTACATTGTTATGTGACCCTAATTTCTCTCCCTGTATTGTGACAGCACACTCCTCTTTTCCACCCCTGATTTCCCGTCCATTCAACCAGCTCCTAATCCTCCCTGCCTTCTCATCTCACCTCCAGACAGAAGCTGCCCCTTTATTCTCATGTATCAGCTTGAGCTAAGAAGCACACTCTTCACGAGTATCATTTTATGTCCCACAGTCCAGTCCAATCTTTGTCTGAAGAGCTGGCCTCTGGGAATTGTTTTAGTTCTGGGTTGACAGAGAGTTCAGGGGCCATGCTTTCCGGGGTTCCTCCAGTCTCAGTCAGACCATTAAGTCTGGTCTTTTTACTAGAATTTGAGTTCTGCACCCCACCTTTCTCCTGCTCCATCAGGGACACTGTT
>NW_004443984.1:13475544-13477230 GCF_000243295.1 Trichechus manatus latirostris
TATCCCTTGGACCTGGGATCCTTGCACTGAGAAGCTTCTGGAACCAGGAGACTGAGAGAGAGAGCTGTAACATTGAAAACAGCAAGAATTGGTAGCAGAGAAACATCAGCAGGAAAGACCGCCAGGAGATGGCATGGTGGGCTTCCCGGCCCATGGAGCCAGAAAGCTGAGTGCCTTCGGGCAGAAGGCTTGCTGGTGGAGTAGGGTACCTACCAGGCACTTGGTGGAGCTAGGCTGACCTGTGGAGCTAGAACTGAGCACCGGGGCTTACTGGCAGAGTGGGGTGCCTTGGGGCACTTATTGACAGAACTAAAAGAGCTTTGTAACACTTGCCAGAGCAGGGCAGAGGTCGAGGGCCAGAGAGAGGCATGCCTGTGGGCTTGGCTAAGAAGAGGCTGTCCTGATGGAAGAATTGTATGCTGAGCGTTCCTGAACCTGAAGTGTAACCTGTTACTTCCTAATAAACCCCATAATTGAGAGTATTGTCTGTGAGTTCTCTGTGGCCATTGCAATGAATTATCAAACCCAGCAGAGAAGTAGAGAGTGCCGTGGGAGGGATGTTTGGTGTCAGAATTGGTAAAGATGTTGGAGAGAGGAGGCATGTCTGACCTCCGTCTCATACGAATGAGCCTTGGACTGGCTCCAGTTTTGTGTCTACCAGGGTCTTGCTGTTGACCTTGAAGTTGATTCTTGATTTCCCTGGGCTTCACTTTTCTCGGTTGTAACATACCAACACTCCATTGGGTAGATATGAAAGTCTAACACTTGCATCCATTCATTCATTCAGCCCTTACTCACTGAGCACCTGCTGTGTGCCAGGCTCTGGGCTAGATGCTGGGGACACAGAAATGAATCAGAGCTGGTGCTTCCCTCTAGGAGCTTCCAATCTACACTGAGGACTGATTAGGAGTCATAAAGAGCTAGACTACCAGGAGGTGGTGTTACTACGTAATTGCTGCTGTCATTTGGTGCCAATGGGAGAGAAGGTCACCAAAAGAACCATCCCCCCAGCACCATGATCCCTCATTCCTGGGCCAGAAATACCTCATTGGCCTCTCATGGGTAAGCAGTAAATATAGGCCATTGTCCCATCAGGCCCTTGGGAACAAGGCTCCCTGGGGCCTTTGGGGAACAAGCCATCCCATCAGCACTGTCACCAGGGTTAGCTCTCAATGGGTGGCAGGCCAGAGGATCAGGAGCATACATTAAGGAGAGGGGGTCAGCCTCAGTATGGAGCTTAGCTTTAGCCAGCCCCAAGGGGGACGGCACATTGCTGACAGATGTAGTGGGCCTGCAGGTTTGTAAGACACCCTATCAGTATGACACATTGCTTGGCATGCAGAACAAAGATGTGAGTACCCCCAGTAGCTGGCTTTTGGGTGGGGTTGGGGTAGGGTTGTCATACCCTTAGGTCTGGCAGGAGCTGGATCTGCCTCTGGGGCCTCCAAGGTGGCTGAGAGGAGCAGGAAGTGGGACTACCCCTGTGCAGCCTCCAATCCCCAAGTGAGGTGCCATATGTCTGCCAACCACAATGTGGCCCTGGCAGCTGCCTCCTTGAGCTCACTCAGCAACTCTTCATCATCACGGTGGGCAAACAACTGGTCAGCAATGTGGAGGATTTTGTTGTGGTGTGAGTGCAGAGGGTGGGATGGGGGTCAGGGCAGGGCTGAGTCAGGCCATGAGGAG
>NW_004443984.1:13478035-13479562 GCF_000243295.1 Trichechus manatus latirostris
GCCCCCGTTTTAGCTGAGAAACTGAGCCTGCGCGCGCCGCTGAAGGTGGAAGGGGCGGGGCGGGGACGGGTCAGCCCCAGGTAGAGTCTTCACTGGCATCGATGACCCTGATCTTGGCGGGTCCCAATCTGGACTCTTGACTGCTCGGTGGAGCTGCTGTGCCGCCTACGCCTGCGCAGTCCTCTACAGCAACACGTGCCCAAGATGCTTGATTTCTACTTTTGGGCTTTCCGCCGCTCCAAACTGGAAAGTGAGGCGGGGGTGGGGCCTCGGAGTGGGCGGGGCTTGTCCGCGGAGAGCAGAGCCTCAGCGGCAAATTTAGCCCCAATCCTCTGCTTGTTACAGAGGCAGCAGGCCCCGGTCTCTGATTCCCACCCGTTCCATCCCCCTCAGATGCTCACCTGGCTAGAACACAGCCCAGGCTGAGCTCTGTGTACAGATGGGCTCTCTGGCATTAGCAGCTGGCACGGCTCACTCCTTTGCCCCAAGCTTAGAGACTCTAGGCTCCCGTTGTATTAGGTCTTACGTTGGGCAGAGAACTCGGCTTCTGACCTCTGCTCTGCTCACAGATTCCTGGGCAGCGATTCCCATGACTCCTACTTCTCCAACACACAGAGGCACCGAGTGGTGGTGAGACGGCTGCCCGGAGAGGGTCCATCTGGGACCTTAAGTGGGCAGAGCTGACTCCAGGACTCCTCCCTGGCCGGTGACAGAGATCCTGGCCCGCACAGACTCTGGGAAGCAAAAACACATAAAGATGGGCATTGCTTGGCTAGGTGAGTCTGGCACTGCATTGAAGGCTGACACCTGAGGTCGAGTACAGAGACGGGGGCTTACAAGCTTTCTGTCACCCCTCCAAGCTTCTACACGGCCTGGCTGCTGCCCACTGCCCCCGTGGGCACCCTGGTCTTCATCTCTGGCCTCGGCACAGTAGGCACCAACACACCTGCATGAGTGGCTGCAGGAGGTTGGGGGATGGGCTGGGTGACCTGGTTGGCTGACCGATAGGTTCTCCCAGGATGGGCACCCTCTGCTCACAGGAAGATCTTTGCCAGCAGCGGTGCCTTCCTCAGGTGCCCATGCTGTGATACCTGTGCCATGTGGAATATTTCTAACATCTGCCCCATGGACAATGTGAGCTAGGGAAGAGGGCAAGGAATGGATAGGTATTTGGGGCCCAGGGTCCAGGCCTGGCTACTGGGGAAGGCAGTGGTTGGCCATGAACTGCAGTGTGCCCTTCCTCCCTCCCTTGCAGCTGAGCTAACTCTTCCAGCACCCAAGGACTGTGTTCTTCAGCATTTTCATGTCCTTCTGGGCCATGGCCTTCCTGGAGCACTGGAAGTGCAAGAGCACTACCTTGGCCCACCCCTGGGACTGCAGTGACTTCCAGGAGGAGGAGGTGATGCCCAGCTCAGCCCTCCTGGCCCAGCTGTCCCCTTCCCAGAGTTCTCAGGGGCCACAAGGCATGCTGGGAAGAGTTTAGACTTTGGATCCAAATTGCAGTGTGATGGGTCACTTTTGTGTGGC